>NC_057809.1:531310444-531526624 GCF_018294505.1 Triticum aestivum | reverse complement strand
ATCATGGTAAAAACCGGGTGTGTGCTTTTTTTCATAGGTAAAAAATTACCATAATATTTTTGTGTAACTTATCATGCCTATAGCGGGTCAAAGCGGACCGTTTTTTTTTTTTGGCCAACCCATGAGCACGTGTACCCCTCATGACACTAAATATTATGTGACTTTCCCGTGGCACGCCATGTGTTGTGTTCATCCAACAGGCCCCGCGAGGCGAGTGTATGTTTCTAACAACTTTTTTCCTTTGGTGAAAGTTACCATGATGCTTATATGTAAGTTATCGGTTATGGGTGCTTGTATTATCATGTTATTTACACACACAAAATCTCGGGGATGTTTTGAACAACTTTTTCCCGGATCAAAAAGTTATCATGGTGATTCTAGGTAACCTATCAAGCCCGCCGTGCTTAAAATATCATGCTATTTACACAAAATTTATCAGGGGTATGTTTCAGCAAATTTTCCCCCACGGGTCAAAAACTTATCATGGTGTTTAGTTATCGCAGTGCATATGTTTTCATGCTATTACACAGAAAAAAAACCCAGGGGAGGGAGGTATAATACTGTGCTATTTACACATAAGTTACCGGAGTGTCTTTTCGATAATTTTCTTCCCTATAGTCAAATACCATGGTGTTTCTACCTGAGTTATCAGATATGCGATGCGTATATTACCATCTATTTACACAGAAATTATCGGGTATATTTTCACATTTTTCTTCCCCAATGGTTAAAGATACCATAATGTTTGTATCTAAATTATCAGGTCTATGGCGTGAATGTTATCATATTATTTACAGAAATTACCGGGGGGTTGGGGGCGGGGGGTCAACAAATTTCCTCCCAATGATTAAAGTTACCACTATGCTTTCACCAAAGTTATCACGACTCCGGTGCTTATATGGCCATGCTACTTACACATAATGTAACGTGTGGTATACAAAAGTTATCATGTTGGTGGTGCGTTAGTTATCGTGGTGGTGATGAAGAATTTACCACGGGAAAAGTTTATGTGCCAGGTTTGATAGGTGAAACAAAAAGATTTTCTGTGTTATCATATTAAAGGCAAAACATGTCAAAAACCGTATTTTCCTTATCTTGTTCAACAATGAGTTGTAGGCGAGGTGGTCAGCTCCCTTTGTTGATTACCTGCAGACCAGGGAGGGCGGGGTGGGTGCGCGCGATCGGATCTGACGGTGCTAGATGCGTGTGGTAGTTTTTGCAATCTGCCACACGATTGCCACATACATATTTCATTAAAAAAATGTTCAACGTGAATTTCACAAATGTTCAGCATATATTCCAATAAAAATTCAACATGAATTTAAAAAATATTCAATGTGTAACTGAAAAAAAATATTCAACTTGTATCATAAAAAGTCCACATGTTCTTTCAACCAGTAACTTTAGAAAAAGCCTCAACTATATTAATGCTTATCAAGTTATCAGATAAAATCATATTTTATTTTGTAATCAAATAAGTGTAGCCACTACATGGGTGTTCTGTGTGAGGAGATTTATCAAATAAATGTTTATCAATTGAACATGATTTATTAAATTAAACTGCCATTGGTCTCAATCTGATGTTAAGAATGTCGTTTTTAATGATAATCCACGTGATAAGATTTGTCACCGGAGTATTCTATCTCTATTGGCATTGCCTACCGTTTTGGCGCTCTCTCCATGGCCTTAAGCAAGTCTCTTACGTCTGGAGTGTTTTGCCTCTGCCTGGCCGCCTTTCAGCAAGTACTCATGATCCATCGTTGTTCGTTCATCTTTTTATAGTGCTTTGCCTCTGCCCGGCTTTTCAGCGAGTGCCCGTTGTTTGTTCAATTTTTTTCAAATGGTTGGACTCTTCTTTCTTTATATATTGATGCATAATCATCATGATGACCCGAGTACATTGCCTCTGTGAATGCCGTCTTAGTGAGCAGTTTGTGAATCCCTTCTTAGTGAGCAATTTCTTATACCTGATTTTAGCCCTCATCCTAACTTTCTTTGGAACGGGGTCTTCTTTATCTTTAATGGATTTTTTATTTTCTGGCCCTCATCCCAACTTTCTTTCGAATGAGGTCTTCTTTATCTTTGATGAATTTTTATTTTCTGAAAAATATATTCTTGCTTTTACTAATAAGAGTACTGTTGAGATTTTCATGGAGCTTCAGGATCTTTAGTTGAGCGTGCCACTTATGGTGGGCCCATCGTCTAATTATAATCATCTTGTTGGGTCTCACTCGAATCAGTTTGTTTATGCTCCTAGTACTTCGGTTCGTGTTTTTGATATCTTCCACGATCTCTTCATCATATGTTCTTTCCTCGTTTTATCTTCATGTTCTCTATATCTCTGCAGCATGATCTCTCATTGTCTATACTTCTCTTATTCATGTTCCTCTGTTCCAGTTCATTACATACATCTTCAGGCCTTTCCTTGTTTTATCTTCATGTTCCTCGTTTTATCTTCGTCAATTCACTTCTCTGCTTACTGTGTTTCTTTTGTCTTCAGGCCTTTCCATGTTTTATCTCTATGTTCCTCGTTTATCTTCGTCAATTCACTTCTCTGAATACTGTGTTTTTTTGGTCTGTTCTTTCCTCGTTTCAGTTCATCACATACATCGTCAGGGTTCTGTTCTTTTATCATTTCAGTTCATCGCATATAAAATTTGACTAAAGTCAAGCCTCGTAAAATTTGACGAGCTTTGTAAAAATAAGTGTCAACATTCACAAGCTTTGTAAAAATAAGTGTCAACATTCACAATCTGAAATCAATACCACTAGATGTGTCATGACCTAAAGTTTCATATTATATAATTTTAGCATGACAGATGTTGGTATTTTTTCATATAAATACGGTCAAACTTTGTGAAGTTTGACTTTAGAAAATTCTAATATGCAGAGTAAAAATGACCGAAGAAAGTACATACATCTTCAGGCCTATTCGGATGCTAGGTGCGTTAGCGGTCCTTCAGATCGTACTAAACCCTAGCATTTCAAACTCAAAACAACGATCACGCCTCGCGGCGCAGGTGCATAATTTATTGTCCAGAACAAACTAGAGTTCTTGATATGAGTGGATACATATGTACAACCCCATCACGTGTCACGTTCGCGATACACCGACCAGCTTCCAGAAAAAGTGCAGCCGATCAGACTATTGAAACACAAATGTACTCGTAGCTAGTTAACGCAATAAAGGGACTGAAGCTGAAGCGTGCTGTTGCCTGCTCCTCTCGAAATTAAGCGGTGTCCTTCTTGAAGATCCTGTCGAGGACGCCCTCCCTGCTCTGCTCGGGGATCCCCGGCGGGTCTACGCCGACGTCCTTGAGCGTCACCGCCTTCCTGGCCCTGAGGAACACAAATCATCCAACATCAGTCACGTACATCAATCAAACCACCACTGTGCGCGCAGGAAGTGAGTCGTACGGGTAGTCGGCGACGGGGTCGGCGACGCCGGCGGTGAGGGAGCGGTCGTCCTGGACGTGGGCGACCTTGCGGAACACGGAGCCGCCGACGAAGCGCTCGGCCTCGTCGAGGGCGAGGTCCGGGTCCGCCACCTCGGGCACCGCCTCGCGCTTGCGCTTGTCGACCCAGACGTTGGGCGCGTGCGCCAGCTGCTGCCGCGCCGTGTGCAGCCCCAGCGCCCCCGCCAGGCCGATCATCCCCAGCGCCACGTACACCGGCACGTAGTCGCCCATGGGCTTGGCCTTGGGCCTCTCGGCGTGCGCCGCCGCGGTGGAGGCCGACCTCCGGAAGTGGCCCTGCAGGGCGGCCGTGCGGAGAGCAGCGGCGGCTCGTGAAGCCATCATGGCTGCTAGCCTGGGGGCGATATCAGCAGAGAGTGGCGACGATCTGAGTGTGGTTTGGATTTCTCTGGGTGAGTGCTTCTTCTGTTTCGCTTTGTGAGCTGATGGGAGTCTGTGACGGTGGCTTATCTTATAGGGGCGGCTCGGTGGCCTCGTGGCGAGTGGCGAAGCGTCTGGAACGGGCGGGAGCAAGGTGGCGACGCGCGGCAGGGCGGCGACGCGCCAGCGTGACCCCGCCGCGTTTGGAGGGCACATGCGATTAGTTACGTGTACCTCGTTCGTGCACACGGCCGTATGCATCTATCATGCAGTTTGTTCTCGATTGCTACTACGTACACTTTTTTATGGATTATTACATACACTAGACGTATGGCCCCTTCTTTTCGGTGATTCTCCCAGAATCGTCCTTCTCCTCAGCTTCTTCCAGAATCGCCATTTTATATTTTTTTACAATCCTAACTAATTAGACTTTAACTAGACAGGATTGACAAAAATATATAAAATGACGATTCTGGGAGAAGCTGGGGAAAGGGCGATTCTGGGAGAATCGCCCAAAAGAACTGGCCCTAAGACCTGGACGTTTCTTGAAATTTTATTCATTCAAATGTTTAGAGTTTTCTCGGTGAAAACTGGCCGATAAATAACTAGATGTGGCGCAACTTGCATACGATGTTGAAATTCGTTCAAACCTGACATGGATATTTATCATGGGCATACCAACTTACCGAAAAAAGTTCGGGTTATTTCATGTAGATTAAAAATAGATCATGTTCAACAGAATGCATTCAGGTAAGCGAGAAGAATCCGTTTGAGAGCATTTTTATTCGGCATCCATCAGATGACCCTAATTTTTTTCACGGTCTTATATTACTAACTAAAGGCACCATGTCAAGTTGTTTTGATTTTCGATAAATTTGGCGTTTTCTGAAGTTTTCTCAGTCAAAAAAGGCTGATAAAATGACGAACATGTCGTAATGTGCATACATTTTTATTTTTCTTTTATTTTTTATTTTTATCTTCAATCCTATTTTCTATTTTCTGTTTCTTTTTTTCCTTTGTGTCTTCTTTGACTTTTTGTTTTTTCTGTTTATTGTTTGTATTTCACACAAATTAAAAAAATTCTGAATTCAATTTTTTGTTCAGAATATCAAAATATTTCATGTTTTTCCCTTTTTGCTCAGTTTATAAAATAATGTTCATTCTTTCAAAAAAAGTTCAGAAATTTCAATTTTTCATATTTATTAACCAATGTTCAAAAAATCCAGAAAATGTTCAGCATTTCCAGATATTGTTCAGATTGCACTTTTTGTTCTTATTTATTAATCAATATACAGAAAATTCAAAAAAATTCACAATGAAAAAATGTTAGCAAATTTGGGAAAAATTGTGTTGCCAAATTTTGCTCAGAGTTTGGAAAAAATGTCCCCATTTCAAAAAATGTTCACTTTTAAAACATATTTAAAGTTTTGAAAATGTCCCCATTTTCAAGTTCACTCACAAAGTAAAAAAGAAAGTAATCTATTTTTTCAATATTTTTTCTCAAATTTAAAAAATGTTTGGGAGTTTCAAATAATATTCGCGCTTTCAATTTTTTCTGGAATTTTAAAAAATATTCCTCTTTAAAAAATATCTATAATTTCAAAAAAATCAGGGAAATTCAAAAATAAATTGGTTTAAATTTTTATTCGTATTTTATGCTTTTTTGGAATTATAATTTTTTACTAGTTTTCTATTTTTGTTTGTGTTCAAAATTGTGTTCGCTCTTTAAAAAAAATCTTGTTTTGACATTCTGAGCAAGTTTGAAAGACATGAATATTTTCTTTAAAAAAATTGCACAATTTTTTAAAATACAAAATTTGCATTTTATGAACAAAAAAGGTAAAATAAAGACCCAAGCGAAAACCGTGCATAAAAAGGAAAAAAAACAAGGAGTGAAAGTGTTGTTGTTTTTTCTTAGCGTTATCTATCTCGCACAAGAAGAAGAAAACAAGGTTAGTAGGCACTCCAGATTAGCTATCCCAGATGGTTTGTGGCTTACGCATAGTCCATGGGGACTATAGTTCAAATCCCCATGGGGACTATCTTTTTGAAGTTTAAAACTAAAAAAACTAAATGGGCTGAGCCCATGAGGGAGGGGTGTGCGGCGGGTATTGTACGAACCTATGGCATATATGTTCTATATATGAAAGTGGCTACAATTTGTGAAAGGTCCATAATGCCGATTAGCAATCAACCTTCTATCATTTGAATCAACCTTCTGCCATTTGAGGTATATGTTGGAAATATACCCTAGAGGTAATAATATTGTATTATTATATTTTTGTTTTCATAATTAAGAGTTCATATTCTATGCTATAGTTGGTATGATGCTGGAATATGTGATTCAGTGGAAAACTCATCTGCAAGTGTGGAATAATTGACGGTAAAATAAGGTTTCTAGTCTTGCCTCTATGACTAACTATAGTGTTGTTGGTGATCATGTTTTCCATATCTCACGTTAAGTGTAACAATATTTCTAAAACAACATTGAGAGTATGACGTTAGAAGAACGATATTATTGAATCAATTCAAACCTGTTTGTTATACTTTGAGATAATATCATCTAAAATGAATTTTTATAACACGGAGTGTTAACATGTGTTTTAGTTTCTTAGACCATGAGAGTATCGTAGTCACTTCTTACCATATGATGAGCTCTGGAGTTGCTCAAACATCATCTGTAACACGGTGATCATCACGACAACTTATAGGTTCATCAGAAAGTTTGACAAGGGACTAGATGGCTCGAGAGTGGAATTTGTTCTTGGATGAGGGAGAGATATTCTTAGGGACCTCTCGGTGTGAAAACATACATCATCTTCTGGCCAGACATAGGTGACTATGTCACGGGGATGCCGAAAAATTCAACGAAAAATAAGAACAACATTGGTAACAAGGATAATGGTATACTGAGCATGTGTGTTGTTGGGGAACATAGTAATTTCAAAATTTTCCTACAGACACGCAAGATCATGGTGATGCGTAGCAACGAGAGAGGAGAGTGTTGTCTACGTACCCTCGTAAACCGAAAGCGGAAGCGTTAGCACAACACGGTTGATGTAGTCGTACGTCTTCACGGCCCGACCGATCAAGCATCGTCATTAACGCGGTTGATGACGATCCCCGGACTCCGATCCAGCAGAATGTCAGGGAAGAGTTCCGTCAGCACGACGGCGTGGTGACGATCTTGATGTTCTACCGTCGCAGGGCTTTGCCTAAGCACCGCTACAATATTATCGAGGATTATGGTGGAGGAAGGCATCGCACACGGTTAATAGATCTTAAGGATCAATTGTTGTGTCTATGGGGTGCCCCTGGCCACGTATATAAATGAGTGGAGGAGGGGGGAGAGGGCCGGCCCCTATGGCGCGCCCTGGAGGAGTCCTACTCCCACCGGGAGTAGGATTCCCCCCTTTCCAAGTAGTAGGAGTAGGAGTCAAGGCAAGGGAAGAGAGAAGAGAAGGAAGGAGGGGGCGTAGCCCCTCCCCCTAGTCCAATTCGGACTAGGCCTTGGGGGGTGCCCAACCTCTCCTCTCTCTTTCCCCTAAAGCCCAATAAGGCCCATATACTCTCCGGCGAATTCCCGTAACTCTCCGGTACTCCGAAAAATACCCGAATCACTCGGAACCTTTCCGATGTCCGAATATAGTCGTCCAATATATCAATCTTTACGTCTCGACCATTTCGAGACTCCTCGTCATGTCTCCGATCTCATCCGGGACTCAGAACTCCTTAGGTACATCAAAACTCATAAACTCATAATATAACTGTCATCGAAACCTTAAGCGTGCGGACCCTACGGGTTCGAGAACAATGTAGACATGACCGAGACACGTCTTTGGTCAATAACCAATAGCGGAACCTGGATGCTTATATTGGCTCCCACATATTCTACGAAGATCTTTATTGGTCAGACCGCATAACAACATACATTGTTCCCTTTGTCATCGGTATGTTACTTGCCCGAGATTCGATCGTCGGTATCTAAATACCTAGTTCAATCTCGTTACCGGCAAGTCTCTTTACTTGTTCCGTAATACATCATCTTGCAACTAACTCATTAGTTGCAATGCTTGCAAGGCTTTAGGCGATGTGCATTACCGAGAGGGCCCAGAGATACCTATCTGACAATCAGAGTGACAAATCCTAATCTCGAAATACGCCAACCCAACAAGTACCTTCGGAGACACCTGTAGAGCACCTTTATAATCACCCAATTATGTTGTGACGTTTGGTAGCACATAAAGTGTTCCTCCGGTAAACGGGAGTTGCATAATCTCATAGTCATAGGAACATGTATAAGTTATGAAGAAAGAAATAGCAACAAACTAAACGATCAAGTGCTAAGCTAATGGAATGGGTCAAGTCAATCACATCATTCTCCTAATGATGTGATCCCGTTAATCAAATGACAACTCATGTCTATGGTTAGGAAACATAACCATCTTTGATCAACGAGCTAGTCAAGTAGAGGCATACTAGTGACACTCTGTTTGTCTATGTATTCACACATGTATTATGTTTCCGGTTAATACAATTCTAGCATGAATAATAAACATTTATCATGATATAAGGAAATAAATAATAGCTTTATTATTGCCTCTAGGGCATATTTCCTTCAGTCTCCCACTTGCACTAGAGTCAATAATCTAGTTCACATCGCCATGTGATTTAACATTAATAGTTCACATCACCATATGATTAGCACCCATAGTTCACATCGACATGTGACCAACACCCAAAGGGTTTACTAGAGTCAATAATTTAGTTCACATCGCTATGTGATTAATACCCAAAGAGTACTGAGGTGTGATCATGTTTTGTTTGTGAGAGAAGTTTAGTCAACGGGTCTGCCACATTCAGATCCGTAAGTATTTTGCAAATTTCTATGTCAACAATGCTCTGCATGGAGCTATTCTATCTAATTGCTCCCACTTTTAATATGTATCCAGATTGAGACTTTGAGTCATCTGGATCAGTGTCAAAACTTGCATCGACGTAACCCTTTACGACGAACCTTTTGTCACCTCCATAATCGAGGAACATATCCTTATTCCACTAAGGATAATTTTAACCAATGTCCAGTGATCTACTCCTAGATCACTATTGTACTCCCTTGCCAAACATAGGGCAGGGTATACAATAGGTCTGGTACACAGCATGGCATACTTTATAGAACCTATGGCTGAGGCATAGGGAATGACTTTCATTCTCTCTCTATCTTCTGCCGTGGTCGGGTTTTGAGTCTTACTCAGTTTCACACCTTGTAACACAGGCAATAACTTCTTCTTTGACTGTTCCATTTTGAACTACTTCGAAATCTTGTCAAGGTATGTACTCATTGAAAAACTTATCAAGCATCTTGATCTATCTCTATAGATCTTGATGCTCAATATGTAAGCAGCTTCACCGAGGTCTTTCTTTGAAAAATTCCTTTCAAATATTCCTTTATGCTTTGCAGAATAATTCTACATTATCTCCGATCAACAATATGTCTTTCACATATACTTATCAGAAATGTTGTAGTGCTCCCACTCACTTTCTTGTAAATACAGCCTTCACTGCAAGTCTGTATAAAACTATATGCTTTGATCAACTTATCAAAACGTATATTCCAACTCCGAGATGCTTGCACCAGTCCATAGATGGATCGCTGGAGCTTGCATATTTTGTTAGTACCTTTAGGATTGACAAAACCTTCTAGTTGCATCATATACAACTCTTCTTTAATAAATCCATTAAGGAATGCAGTTTTGTTTATCTATTTGCCAGATTTCATAAAATGCGGCAATTGCTAACATGATTCGGACAGACTTAAGTATAAATACGAGTGAGAAACTCTCATCGTAGTCAACACCTTGAACTTGTCGAAAAACTTTTTGCGACAATTCTAGCTTTGTAGATAGTAACACTACTATCAGCGTCCGTCTTCCTCTTGAAGATCCATTTAATCTCAATGGCTCACCGATCATTGGGCAAGTCAATCAAAGTCCATACTTTGTTCTCATACATGGATCTCATCTCAGATTTCATGGCCTCAAGCCATTTCGCGGAATCTGTGCTCATCATCGCTTCCTCATAGTTCGTAGGCTCGTCATGGTCAAGTAACATGACCTCCAGAACAGGATTACCGTACCACTCTGGTGCGGATCTCACTCTGGTTTACCTACGAGGTTCAGTAGTAACTTGATCTGAAGTTACATGATCATCATCATTAGCTTCCTCACTAATCGGTGTAGTAGTCACAGGAACATATTTCTGTGATGAACTACTTTCCAATAAGGGAGCAGGTACAATTACCTCATCAAGTTCTACTTTCCTCCCACTCACTTCTTTTGAGAGAAACTCCTTCTCTAGAAAGGATCCATTCTCAGCAATGAATAACTTGCCTTCGGATCTATGATAGAAGGTTTACCCAACATTTTCTTTTGGGTATCCTATGAAGATTTACTTCTCCGATTTGGGTTCGAGCTTATCATGTTGAAACTTTATCACATAAGCATTGCAGTCCCAAACTTTAAGAAACGACAGCTTAGGTTTCTCGCCAAACCACAGTTCATATGGTGTTGTCTCAACGGATTTAGATGGTGCCCCTTTTTAATGTGAATGTAGCTATCTCTAATGCATAACCCCAAAACGACAGCGGTAGATCGGTAAGAGACATCATAGATCGCACCATATCTAATAAAGTACGGTTATGACGTTCGGACACACCATTACACTATGGTGTTCCAGGTGGCGTGAGTGGTGAAACTATTTCACATTGTTTTAACTGAAGGCCAAACTCGTAACTCAAATATTTTCCTTCTGCGATCATATCGTAGAAATTTTTATTTTTGTTACGATGATTCTCCACTTCACTCTGAAATTTATTGAACTTTTCAAATGTTTCAGACTTGTGTTTCATCAAGTAGATATACTCATATCTGCTCAAATCATCCGTGAAGATTAGAAAATAATGATACCTGCCGCGAGCCTCAATATTCATTAGACCACGTACATCAGTATGTATGATTTCCAACAAATCTGTTGCTTGCTCCATTGTTCCAGAGAACGGAGTCTTAGTCATCTTGCCCATGAGGCATGGTTCGCAAGCATCAACTGATTCATAATCAAGTGATTCCAAAATCCCATCAGCATGGATTTTCTTCATGCGCTTTACACCAATATGACCTAAACAACAGTGCCACAAATAAGTTGCCCTATCATTATTAACTTTGCATCTTTTGGTTTCAATATTATGAATATGTGTATCACTACGATCGAGATCCAACGAACTATTTTCATTGGGTGTGTAACCATATAAGGTTTTATTCATGTAAACAGAACAACCATTTATTCTCTTACTTAAATGAATAACCGTATTGCAATAAACATGATCAAGTCATATTCATGCTCAACGCAAACACCAAATAACACTTATTTAGGTTCAACACTAATCCCGAAAGTATAGGGAGTGTGCGATGATGATCATATCAATCTTGGAACCACTTCCAACACACATCGTCACTTCATCCTTAACTAGTCTCTGTTCATTCTGCAACTCCCGTTTCGAGTTACTACTCTTAGCAACTGAACCAGTATCAAATACCGAGGGGTTGCTACGAACACTAGTAAAATACACATCAATAATCTTTATATCAAATATACCTTTGTTCACTTTGCCATCCTTCTTATCCACCAAATACTTGGGGTAGTTCCGCTTCTAGTGACCAGTCCCTTTGCAGTAGAAGCACTTAGTCTCAGGCTTAGGTCCAGACTTGGGTTTCTTCACTTGAGCAGCAACTTGTTTGCCGTTCTTCTTGAAGTTCCCCTTCTTCCCTTTGCCCTTTTCTTAAAACTAGTGGTCTTGTCTACCATCAACACTTGATGTTTTTCTTGATTTCTACCTTCGTTGATTTCAGCATTACGAAGGGCTTGGGAATCGTTTCCATTATCCCTTGCATACTATAGTTCATCACGAAGTTATACAAACTTGGTGATGGTGACTAGAGAATTCTGTCAATCACTATTTTATCTGGAAGATTAACTCCCACTTGATTCAAGCGATTGTAGTACCCAGACAATCTGAGCACATGCTCACTGCTTGAGCTATTCTCCTCCATCTTTTAGCTATAGAACTTGTTGGAGACTTCATATCTCTCAACTCGGGTATTTGCTTGAAATATTAACTTCAACTCCTGGAACATCTCATATGTTCCATGACATTCAAAATGTCTTTGAAGTTCCGATTCTAAGCTGTTAAGCATGGTGCACTAAATTATCAAGTAGTCATCATATTGAGCTAGCCAAACGTTCATAACGTCTGCCTCTACTCCTGCAATAGGTCTGTCACCTAGCGGCGCATTAAAGACATAATTATTCTGTGCAGTAATGAGGATAATCTTCAGATCACGGATCCAATCCACATCATTGCTACTAACATTTTTCAACATATTTTTTCTCTAGGAACACAATAAACTGGGAGCAACATCCGGAGCTATTGATCTACAACATAGATATGCTGATACTACCAGGACTAAGTTCATGATAAATTAAAGTTCAATTAATCATATTACTTAAGAACTCTCACTTAGACAGACATCCCTCTAATCTTCTAAGTGATCACGTGATCCATATCAACTAAACCATGTCCGATCATCACGTGAGATGGAGTAGTTTCAATGGTGAACATCACTATGTTGATCATATCTACTATATGATTCACGCTTGACCTTTCGGTCTCAGTGTTCCAAGGCCATATCTGTTATATGCTAGGCTCGTCAAGTTTAACCTGAGTATTCCGCGTGTGCAACTGTTTTGCACCCGTTGTATTTGAACGTAGAGCCTATCACACCCGATCATCACGTGGTGTCTCAGCACGAAGAACTTCGCAATGGTGCATACTCAGGGAGAACACTTGTACCTTGATAATTAGTGAGAGATCATCTTATAAAGCTACCATCGAACTAAGCAAAATAAGATGTATAAAAGATAAACATCACATGCAATCAAAATATGTGACATGATACGGCCATCATCATCTTGTGCCTTTGATCTCCATCTCCAAAGCATCATCATGATCTCCATCGTCACTGACATGACACCATGATCTCCATCATCTTGATCTATATCAATGTGTCGTCACATGGTCGTCTCGCCAACTATTGCTTTTACAACTATTGCTATCGTATAGCGATAAAGTAAATCAATTATTTGGCTCTTGCATCTTATGCAATAAAGAGATAACCATAAGGCTTTTGCCAGTTGCCGATAACTTCAACAAAACATGATCATCTCATACAAAAACTTATATCTCATCATGTCTTGACCATATCACATCACAACATGCCCTGCAAAAACAAGTTAGACGTCCTCTACTTTGTTGTTGCAAGTTTTACGTGGTTGCTACGGGCTTAGCAAGAACCATTCTTACCTATGCATCAATAACCACAATGATAGTTTGTCAAGTTGGTGTTGTTTTAACCTTCTCAAGGACCGGGCTTAGCCACACTTGGTTCAACTAAAGTTGGAGAAACTGGCACCCGCTAGTCACCTGTGTGCATAGCCGGCGGTAAAATCAATCTCGCGTAAGCGTACGCGTAATGTCGGTCTGGGCCGCTTCATCCAACAATACCGCCGAACCAAAGTGTGACATGCTGGTAAGCAGTATGACTTATATCGCCCACAACTCACTTGTGTTCTACTCGTGCATATGACATCAACGCATAAAACCTGGCTCGGATGCCACTGTTGGGGAACGTAGTAATTTCAAAATTTTCCTACGCACACGCAAGATCATGGTGATGCATAGCAACGAGAGAGGAGAGTGTTGTCTACGTACCCTCATAGACCGAAAGCGGAAGCGTTAGACAACACGGTTGATGTAGTCGTATGTCTTCACGGCCCGATCGATCAAGCACCGAAACTACGACACCTCCGAGTTCTAGCACACATTCAGCTCGATGACAATCCCTGGACTCCGATCCAGCAGAATGTCGGGGAAGAGTTCCGTCAGCACGACAGCGTGGCGACGATCTTGATGTTCTATCGTCGCAGGGCTTCGCCTAAGCACCGCTATAATTGTTGGGGAACGTAGCAATAATTCAAAATTTTCCT
This sequence comes from Triticum aestivum, assembly GCF_018294505.1. Taxonomy (NCBI): domain Eukaryota; kingdom Viridiplantae; phylum Streptophyta; class Magnoliopsida; order Poales; family Poaceae; genus Triticum; species Triticum aestivum. The sequence continues at coordinate 531,512,690 of NC_057809.1, read as the reverse complement.
ACGTGTCACCAAGATCAATCTACGGAGTCATCTAGCAACGAGGGAGGAGTGGATCTACATACCCTTGTAGATCACGCGCGGAAGCGTTCAAGAAAACGGGGTTGATGGAGTCGTACTCGTCGTGATCCAAATCACCGATGATCCTAGCACCGAACGGACGGCACCTCCGCGTTCAACACACGTACGGAGCAGCGACGTCTCCTCCTTCTTGATCCAGCAAGGGGGGAGGAGAGGTTGATGGAGATCCAACAGCATGACGGCGTGGTGGTGGAAGTAGCGGGATTCCAACAGGGCTTCGCCAAGCGCTGCGGGAGGAGGGAGATGTGTCATGGGAGGGAGAGGGAGGCGCCAGGGCTTAGGTATGGTTGCCCTCCCTTCCCCCCACTATATATAGGGCCAAGGGAGATGGGGAGGGTGCAGCCTTGCCCCTTCCTCCAAGGAAGGGTGCGGCCAAGGGGGGGAGGAGTCCATCCTCCCCAAGGCACCTCGGAGGTGCCTTCCCCCTTTAGGACTCTCCCCTCCTCTTGTCCCTTTGGCGCATGGGCCTCTAGGGGCTGGTGCCCTTGGCCCATATAGGCCAAGGCGCACCCCCTACAGCCCATGTGGCCCCCGGGGCAGGTGGCCCCACCCGGTGGACCCCCGGGACCCTTCCGGTGGTCCCGGTACAATACCGGTGACCCCGAAACTTGTCCCGATGGCTGAAATAGCACTTCCTATATATAATTCTTTACCTCCGGACCATTCCGGAACTCCTCGTGACGTCTGGGATCTCATCCGGGACTCCAAACAACTTTCGGGTTACCGCATACTAATATCTCTATAACCCTAGCGTCACCGAACCTTAAGTGTGTAGACCCTACGGGTTCGGGAGACATGCAGACATGACCGAGATGACTCTCCGGTCAATAACCAACAGCGGGATCTGGATACCCATGTTGGCTCCCACATGTTCCACGATGATCTCATCGGATGAACCACGATGTTAAGGACTTAATCAATCCCGTATACAATTCCCTTTGTCTAGCGGTACGATACTTGCCCGAGATTCGATCGTCGGTATCCCGATACCTTGTTCAATCTCGTTACCGGCAAGTCTCTTTACTCGTTCCGTAACACATCATCCCGTGATCAACTCCTTGATCACATTGTGCACATTATGATGATGTCCTACCGAGTGGGCCCAGAGATACCTCCCCGTCACACGGAGTGACAAATCCCAGTCTCGATTCGTGCCAACCCAACAGACACTTTCGGAGATACCTGTAGTGTACCTTTATAGCCACCCAGTTACGTTGTGATGTTTGGCACACCCAAAGCACTCCTACGGTATCCGGGAGTTGCACAATCTCATGGTCTAAGGAAATGATACTTGACATTAGAAAAGCTTTAGCATACGAACTACACGATCTTTGTGCTAGGCTTAGGATTGGGTCTTGTCCATCACATCATTCTCCTAATGATTTGATCCCGTTATCAATGACATCCAATATCCATGGTCAGGAAACCGTAACCATCTATTGATCAACGAGCTAGTCAACTAGAGTCTTACTAGGGACATGGTGTTGTCTATGTATCCACACATGTATCTGAGTTTCCTATCAATACAATTATAGCATGGATAATAAACGATTATCATGAACAAGGAAATATAATAATAACTAATTTATTATTGCCTCTAGGGCATATTTCCAACAGTCTCCCACTTGCACTAGAGTCAATAATCCAGTTCACATCGATATGTGATTAACACTCAAGGTCACATCCCCATGTGACTAACATCCAAAGAGTTTACTAGAGTCAATAACCTAGTTCACATTTACCATGTGATTAACACTTGACGAGTTCTGGGTTTGATCATGTTATGCTTGTGAGAGAGGTTATAGTCAACGGGTCTGAATCTTTCAGATCCGTATGTACTTCGCAAATCGCTATGTCATCTTGTAGATGCAGCTACTACGCTATATTTGGAGCCATTTCAAATAACTGTTCTACTTGGAGCTATTCTAAATTGTTGCTCCATTATACGTATCCGGTATCTCTACTCAGAGCTATCCAGATAGGTGTTAAGCTTGCATCGACGTAACTCTTTACGTCGAACTCTTTATCACCTCCATAACCGAGAAAATTCCTTAGTCCACTAGTTACCAAGGATAATTTTGACCGCTGTCCTGTGATACATTCTTAGATCACTCTTGTACCCCTTGACTAACTCATGGCAAGGCACATTTCAGGTGCGGTACATAGCATAGCATACTGTAGAGCCTATGTCTTAAGCATAGGGGACGACCTTCGTCCTTTCTCTCTATTCTTCTGCCGTGGTCGAGCTTTAAGTCTTAACTTCATACCTTACAACTCAGGCAAGAACTCCTTCTTTGACTGATCCATCTTGAACACCTTCAAGATCATGTCAAGGTATGTGCTCATTTGTAAGTACCATTAAGCGTTTTGATCTATCCTTATAGATCTTGATGCTCAATGTTCAAGTAGCTTAATCCAGGCTTTCCATTGAAAAACACTTTCCAAATAACCCTATATGCTTTCCAGAAATTCTACGTCATTTCTGATCCATAATATGTCAACAACATATACTCATCAGAAATTCTATAGTGCTCCCACTCACTTCTTCGGAAATATAAGTTTCTCATAAACTTTGTATACACCCAAAATCTTTGATCGTCTCATCAAAGCATACATTCCAACTCCGAGATGCCTACTCCAGTCCTTAGAAGGATTGCTGGAGCTTTGCATACTTATTAGCATCTCTCAGGATTGACAAAACCTTCCGGTTGTATCACATACAACCTTTCCTCAAGAAAATCGTCGAGGAAACAATGTTTTGACATCCTATCTGCAAGATTTCATAAATGATGCAGTAATTGCTAATATAATTCCAACAGACTCTTAGCATCGCTACGAGTGAGAAAGTCTCATCGTAGTCAACTCCTTGAACTTGCCGGAAAACATCTTAACGACAAGTCGAGCTTTCTTAATGGTGATATTTACCATCATTGTCCGTCTTCCTTTTAAAATCCATCTGCACTCAACAGCCTTACGACCATCGAGCCGTTCTGCCAAAGTCTACACTTTGTTATCATACATGGATCCTCTCTCGGATTTTATGGCCTCGAGCCATTTATCGGAATCCGGGCCCACCATCGCTTCTCCATAGCTCGTAGGTTCATTGTTGTCTAGCAACATGACTTCCAAGACAGGATTACGTACCACTCTGAAGTAGTACGCATCCTTGTCATCCCACGAGGTTTGGTAGTGACTTGATCTGAAGTTTCATGATCACTATCATAAGCTTCCACTTCAATTGGTGTAGGTGCCACAGGAACAACTCCCTGTGCTCTGCCACACACTAGTTGAAGAGACGGTTCAATAACCTCATCAAGTCTCCACCATCCTCCCACTCAATTCTTTCGAGAGAAACTTTTCCTCGTGAAAGGACCCGATTCTAGAAACAATCCCTTATTGCTTTCGGATCTGAGACAGGAGGTATACCCAACTGTTTTGGGTGTCCTATGAAGATGCATTTATCCGCTTTGGGTTCGAGCTTATCAGCCTGAAACTTTTTCACATAAGCGTCGCAGCCCCAAACTTTTAAGAAATAACAGCTTAGGTTTCTCTAAACCATAGTTCATACGGTGTCATCTCATCGGAATTACGTGGTGCCCTATTTAAAGTGAATGTGGTTGTCTCTAATGCCTAACCCATAAACTATCGTGGTAATTCGATAAGAGACATCATGGTATGCATGATATCCAATAGGGTGTAGTTATGATGTTCGGACACACCATCACACTATGGTGTTCCAGGTTGTATTAGTTGTGAAACAATTTCCACAATGTCTTAATTCTGTGCCAAACTCGTAATTCAGATATTCATCTCTATGATCATATCATAGATATTTTATCCTCTTGTCACGACGATCTTTCAACTTCACCCTGAAATTACTTGAACCTTTCAATAATTCAGACTCGTGATTCATCAAGTAAATATACTCAACATCTACTCAAATCATCTGTGAAGTAAGTGTTGGGGAACGTAGCATAAATTCAAAATTTTCCTACGTGTCACCAAGATCAATCTATGGAGTCATCTAGAAACGAGGGAGGAGTGGATCTACATACCCTTGTAGATCGCGCGCGGAAGCGTTCAAGAGAACGGGGTTGATGGAGTCGTACTCGTCGTGATTCAAATCACCGATGATCCTAGTGCCGAACGGACGGCACCTCCGCGTTCAACACACGTACGGAAGGGAGACGTCTCCCATGCCTTGATCCAGCAAGGAGGAGGGAGAGGTTGATGGAGATCCAGCAGCACGACGGCGTGGTGGAAGTAGCGGGATTCCAACAGGGCTTCGCTAAGCGCTGCGGGAGGAGGAAGATGTGTCACGGGAGGGAGAGGGAGGCGCCAGGCCTTAGATTGGTTTGCTCCTCCTTTTCCCCACTATATATAGGGCCAAGGGAGAGGGGGAGGCGCAGCCCTTGCCCCTTCCTCCAAGGAAGGGTGCGGCCAAGGGTGGGGAGGAGTCCATCCTCCCCAAGGCACCTCGGAGGTGCCTTCCCCTTTTAGGACTCTCCTCTTTTTCCCATCTCTTGGCGCATGGGCCTCTTGGGGCTGGTGCCCTTGGCCCATATAGGCCAAGGCACACCCCCTACAGCCCATGTGGCCCCTCGGGGCAGGTGGCCCCACCCGGTGGACCCCCGGGACCCTTCCGGTGGTCCCAGTACAATACCGATGACCCCGAAACTTGTCCCGATGGCCGAAATAGCACTTCCTATATATAATTCTTTACCTCCGGACCATTCCGGAACTCCTCGTGACGTCCGGGATCTCATCCGGGACTCCGAACAACTTTCGGGTTACCGCATACTAATATCTCTATAACCCTAGTGTCACCGAACCTTAAGTGTGTAGACCCTACGGGTTCGGGAGACATGCAGACATGACGGAGACGTTCTCCGGTCAATAACCAACAGCGGGATCTGGATACCCATGATGGCTCCCACATGTTCCACGATGATCTCATCGGATGAACCACGATGTCAAGGACTTAATCAATCCCGTATACAATTCCCTTTGTCTAGCGGTATGTTACTTGCCCGAGATTCGATCGTCGGTATCCATATACCTTGTTCAATCTCGTTACCGGCAAGTCTCTTTACTCGTTCCGTAACACATCATCCCGTGATCAACTCCTTGGTCACATTGCGCATATGATGATGTCCTACCGAGTGGGCCCAGAGATACCTCTCCGCTTACACGGAGTGACAAATCCCAGTCTCGATTCGTGCCAACCCAACAGACACTTTCGGAGATACCTGTAATGCACCTTTATAGTCACCCAGTTACGTTGTGACGTTTGATACACCCAAAGCATTCCTACGGTATCCGGGAGTTGCACAATCTCATGGTCTAAGGAAATGATACTTGACATTAGAAAAGCTTTAGCATACGAACTACACGATCTTTGTGCTAGGCTTAGGATTGGGTCTTGTCCATCACATCATTCTCCTAATGATGTGATCCCGTTATCAATGACATCCAATGTCCATGGTCAGGAAACCGTAACCATCTATTGATCAATGAGCTAGTCAACTAGAGGCTTACTAGGGACATGGTGTTGTCTATGTATCCACACATGTATCTGAGTTTCCTATCAATACAATTATAGCATGGATAATAAACGATTATCATGAACAAGGAAATATAATAATAACCAATTTATTATTGCCTCTAGGGCATATTTCCAACAGTCTCCCACTTGCACTAGAGTCAATAATCTAGTTCACATCGCCATGTGATTAACACTCACAGGTCACATCACCATGTGACTAACACCCAAGAGTTTACTAGAGTCAGTAGTCTAGCTCACATCACTATGTGATTAACACTCAATGAGTTCTAGGTTTGATCATGTTGCTTGTGAGAGAGGTTTTAGTCAACGGGTCTGAACCTTTCAGATCCGTGTGTGCTTTACAAATCTCTATGTCATCTCCTAGATGCAGCTACCACGTTCTATTTGGAGCTAATCCAAATAACTGTTCTACTTGGAGCTATTCTAAATTGTTGCTCCATTATATGCATCCGGTATCTCTACTCAGAGCTATCCGGATATGTGTTAAGCTTGCATCGACGTAACCCTTTACGACGAACTCTTTTTACCACCTCCATAACCGAGAAACTTCCTTAGTCCACTAGTTACTAAGGATAACTTTGACCGCTGTCCTGTGATCCATTCATGGATCACTCTTGTACCCCTTGACTGACTCATGGCAAGGCACACTTCAGGTGCGGTACACAGCATAGCATACTGTAGAGCCTATGTCTTAAGCATAGGGGACGACCTTCGTCCTTTCTCTCTATTCTGCCGCGGTCGAGCTTTAAGTCTTAACTTCATACCTTATAACTCAGGCAAGAACTCCTTCTTTGACTGATCCATCTTGAACACCTTCAAGATCATGTCAAGGTATGTGCTCATTTGAAAGTACTATTAAGCGTTTTGATCTATCCTTATAGATCTTGATGCTCAATGCTCAAGTAGCTTAATCCAGGCTTTCCATTGAAAAACACTTTCCAAATAACCCTATATGCTTTCCAGAAATTCTACGTCATTTCCGATCAACAACATATATTCATCAGAAATTCTATAGTGCTCCCACTCACTTCTTTGGAAATGCAAGTTTCTCACAAACTTTGTATACACCCAAAATCTTTGATCATCTCATCAAAGCATACATTCCAAGTCCGAGATGCTTACTCCAGTCCTCAGAAGGATTGCTGGAGCTTTGCATACTTATTAGCATCTTTCAGTATTGACAAAACCTTCCGGTTGTATCACATACAACCTTTCCTCAAAAACCGTCGAGGAAACAATGTTTTGACATCCTATCTGCAAGATTTCATAAATAATGCAGTAATCGCTAATATAATTCTAACAGACTCTTAGCATCGCTACGAGTGAGAAAGTCTCACCGTAGTCAACTCCTTGAACTTGTCAGAAAACATTTTAACGACAAGTCGAGCTTTCTTAATGGTGACATTTACCATCATTGTCCGTCTTCCTTTTAAAATCCATCTGTACTCAACAGCCTTACGACCATCAAGTAGTTCTTCCAAAGTCTACACTTTTTTTTCATATATGGATCCTCTCTCGGATTATATGGCCTCGACCCATTTATCGGAATCCGGGCCCACCATCGCTTCTCCATAGCTCGTAGGTTCATTGTTGTCTAGCAACATGACTTCCAAGACAGGATTATGTACCACTCTGAAGTAGTACGCATCCTTGTCATCCTACGAGGTTTGGGAGTGACTTGATCCGAAGTCTCATGATCAATATCATAAGCTTCCACTTCAATTGGTGTAGGTGCCACAGGAACAACTCTTTGTGCCCTGCTATACACTAGTTGAAGTAACGGTTTAATAACCTCATCAAGTCTCCACCATCCTCCCACTCAATTCTTTCGAGAGAAACTTTTCCTCGAGAAAGAACCCGATTCTAGAAACAATCCTTTATTGCTTTCGGATCTGAGACAGGAGGTATACCCAACTGTTTTTGGGTTGTCCTATGAAGATGCATTTATCCGCTTTGGGTTCGAGCTTATCAGCCTGAAACTTTTTCACATAAGCGTCGCAGCCCCAAACTTTTAAGAAATGACAGCTTAGGTTTCTCTAAACCATAGTTCATACGGTGTCATCTCATCGGAATTACGTGGTGCCCTATTTAAAGTGAATGTGGTTGTCTCTAATGCCTAACCCATAAACTATCGTGGTAATTTGATAAGAGACATCATGGTATGCATCATATCTAATAGGGTGCAGTTATGATGTTCGGACACACCATCACACTATGGTGTTCCAGGCTGTATCAGTTGTGGAACAATTTCCACAATGTCTTAATTCTGTGCCAAACTCGTAATTCAGATATTCATCTCTATGATCATATCATAGATATTTTATCCTCTTGTCACGACGATCTTTCAACTTCACCCTGAAATTACTTGAACCTTTCAATAATTCAGACTCGTGATTCATCAAGTAAATATACTCAACATCTACTCAAATCATCTGTGAAGTAAGAACATAACGATATCCACTACATGCCTCAGCACTCATTTGACTGCACACATCAAAAATGTATTACTTCCAACAAGTTGCTTTCTTGTTCCATTTTACTGAAAACGAGGCTTTCAGTCATCTTGCCCATGTGGTATGATTTGCATGCCTCAAGTGATTCAAAATCAAGTGAGTCCAAACGATCCATCTGTATAGAGTTTCTTCATGCATATCTACCAATAGACATGGTTCGCATGCCTCAAACTTTTCAAAACGAGTGAGCCCAAAGATCCATCAACATGGAGCTTCTTCATGCGTTTTATACCGATATGACTTATGTGGCAGTGCCACAAGCAGGTGGTACTATCATTACTATCTTTTGGCATGAACGTGTGTATCACTACGATCGAGATTCAATAAACCATTCATTTTAGGCGCAAGACCATTGAAGGTATTATTCAAATAAACAGAGTAACCATTATTCTCCTTAAATGAATAACCGTATTGCGATAGACATAATCCAATCATGTCTATGCTCAACGCAAACACCAATCTCGATGGTAGAGGGAGCGTGCGACGCTTGATCATATCAACATTGGAAACACTTCCAACACATATCATTAGCTCACCTTTAGCTAGTCTCCGTTTATTCCGTAGCTTTTATTTCGAGTTACTAACACTTAGCAACCGAACCGGTATCTAATACCCTGGTGCTACTAGGAGTACTAGTAAAGTACACATCAACACAATGTATATCCAATATACTTCTATCGACCTTGCCAGCCTTCTAATCTACCAAGCATCTAGGGTAATTCTGCTCCAGTGGCTGTTCCCTTTATTGCAGAAGCACTAAGTCTAGGGTTTGGGTTCAACCTTGGGTTTCTTCACTAGAGCAGCAGCTGAATTGCCGTTTCATGAAGTATCCCTTCTTGCCCTTGCCCTTCTTGAAACTAGTGGTTTCACTAACCATCAACAATTGATGCTCCTTCTTGATTTCTACTTTTGTGGTGTCAAACATCACGAACATCTCAAGGATCATCATATATGTCCCTGATATATTATAGTTCATCACGAAGATCTAGCAGCTTGGTGGTAATGACTTTGGAGAAACATCACTATCTCATCTGGAAGATCAACTCCCACTTGATTCAAGCGATTGTTGTACTCAGACAATCTGAGCACAAGCTCAACAATTGAGCTTTTCTCCCTTAGTTTGCAGGCTAAGAAAATCATCGGAGGTCTTATACCTTTTGACGTGGGCACGAGCTTGAAATCCCAATTTCAGCCCTCAAAACATCTCATATGTTTCGTGACGTTTCAAAAACGTCTTTGGTGCCTCAACTCTAAACCGTTTAACTGAACTATCATGTAGTTATCAAAACGTGTATGTCAGATGTTCGCAACATCCACAGACAACGTTCGAGGTTCAGCACACTGAGCGGTGCATTAAGGACATAAGCCTTCTAAGAAGCAATGAGGACAATCCTCAGTGTACGGACCTAGTCCGCATAATTGCTACTATCAACTTTCAACTAATTTTTCTCTAGGAACATATCCAAACAGTAGAACTAAAGCGTGAGATACGACATAATTTGCAAAATACTTTTGACTATGTTCAGGATAATTAAGTTCATCTTATGAACTCCCACTCAGATAGACATCCCTCTAGTCATCTAAGTGATTACATGATCCGAGTGAACTAGGCCGTGTCCGATCATCACGTGAGACGGACTAGTCAACGTCGGTGAACATCTTCATTTTGATCGTATCTTCTATACGACTCATGCTCGACCTTTCGGTCTTCTGTGTTCTGAGGCCATGTCTATGCACATGCTAGGCTCGTCAAGTTAACCCTAAGTGTTTTTGCTGTGTAAATCTGTCTTACACCCGTTGTATGTGAACGTAAGGATCTATCACACCCGATCATCACGTGGTGCTTCGAAACGACGAACTGTAGCAACGGTGCACAGTTAGGGGAGAACACTTCTTGAAATTTTAATGAGGGATCATCTTATTTACTACCGTCGTTCTAAGCAAATAAGATGTATAAACATGATAAACATCACATGCAATCAAATAGTGACATGATATGGCCAATATCATGTAGCTCCTTTGATCTCCATCTTGGGGCTCCATGATCATCTTGTCACCGGCATACTCATCGACATGTAAGTTGTGATTCCTTTGACAAGAACATGATCAATCTCATACATCACATATATCATTCATCACATCCTTTTGGCCATATCACATCACATAGCATACCCTGCAAAAACAAGTTAGACGTCCTCTAATTGTTGTTTGCATGTTTTACGTGGCTGCTATGGGTTTCTAGCAAGAACGTTTCTTACCTATGCAAAACCACAACGTGATATGCCAATTGCTATTTACCCTTCATAAGGACCCTTTTCATCGAATCCGATCCGACTAAAGTAGGAGAGACAGACACCCGCTAGCCACCTTATGCAACTAGTGCATGTCAGTCAGTGGAACCTATCTCACGTAAGAGTACGTGTAAGGTTGGTCCGGGCCGCTTCATCCCACAATACCGTCGAATCAAGATAAGACTAGTAACGGCAAGCATATTGAACAAAATCAACGCCCACAACTACTTTGTGTTCTACTCGTGCATAGAATCTACGCAATAGACCTAGCTCATGATGCCACTGTTGGGGAACGTAGCATAAATTCAAAATTTTCCGACGTGTCACCAAGATCAATCTATGGAGTCATCTAGCAACGAGGGAGGAGTGGATCTACATACCCTTGTAGATCGCGCGCGGAAGCGTTCAAGAGAACGGGGTTGATGGAGTCGTACTCGTCGTGATTCAAATCACCGATGATCCTAGTGCCGAACGGACGGCACCTCCGCGTTCAACACACGTACGGAAGGGAGACGTCTCCCATGCCTTGATCCAGCAAGGAGGAGGGAGAGGTTGATGGAGATCCAGCAGCACGACGGCGTGGTGGAAGTAGCGGGATTCCAACAGGGCTTCGCTAAGCGCTGCGGGAGGAGGAAGATGTGTCACGGGAGGGAGAGGGAGGCGCCAGGCCTTAGATTGGTTTGCTCCTCCTTTTCCCCACTATATATAGGGCCAAGGGAGAGGGGGAGGCGCAGCCCTTGCCCCTTCCTCCAAGGAAGGGTGCGGCCAAGGGTGGGGAGGAGTCCATCCTCCCCAAGGCACCTCGGAGGTGCCTTCCCCTTTTAGGACTCTCCTCTTTTTCCCATCTCTTGGCGCATGGGCCTCTTGGGGCTGGTGCCCTTGGCCCATATAGGCCAAGGCACACCCCCTACAGCCCATGTGGCCCCCTGGGGCAGGTGGCCCCACCCGGTGGACCCCCGGGACCCTTCCGGTGGTCCCGGTACAATACCGATGACCCCGAAACTTGTCCCGATGACCGAAATAGCACTTCCTATATATAATTCTTTACCTCCGGACCATTCCGGAACTCCTCGTGACGTCCGGGATCTCATCCGGGACTCCGAACAACTTTCGGGTTACCGCATAATATCTCTATAACCCTAGCGTCACCAAACCTTAAGTGTGTAGACCCTACGGGTTCGGGAGACATGCAGACATGACCGAGACGTTCTCCGGTCAATAACCAACAGCGGGATCTGGATACCCATGATGGCTCCCACATGTTCCACGATGATCTCATCGGATGAACCACGATGTCAAGGACTTAATCAATCCCGTATACAATTCCCTTTGTCTAGCGGTATGTTACTTGCCCGAGATTCGATCGTCGGTATCCATATACCTTGTTCAATCTCGTTACCGGCAAGTCTCTTTACTCGTTCCGTAACACATCATCCCGTGATCAACTCCTTGGTCACATTGCGCATTGATGATGTCCTACCGAGTGGGCCCAGAGATACCTCTCCGCTTACACGGAGTGACAAATCCCAGTCTCGATTCGTGCCAACCCAACAGACACTTTCGGAGATACCTGTAATGCACCTTTATAGTCACCCAGTTACGTTGTGACGTTTGATACACCCAAAGCATTCCTACAGTATCTGGGAGTTGCACAATCTCATGGTCTAAGGAAATGATACTTGACATTAGAAAAGCTTTAGCATACGAACTACACGATCTTTGTGCTAGGCTTAGGATTGGGTCTTGTCCATCACATCATTCTCCTAATGATGTGATCCCGTTATCAATGACATCCAATGTCCATGGTCAGGAAATCGTAACCATCTATTGATCAACAAGCTAGTCAACTAGAGGCTTACCAGGGACATGGTGTTGTCTATGTATCCACACATGTATCTGAGTTTCCTATCAATACAATTATAGCATGGATAATAAACGATTATCATGAACAAGGAAATATAATAATAACCAATTTATTATTGCCTCTAGGGCATATTTCCAACAGTAAGAACATAACGATATCCATTACATGCCTCAGCACTCATTGGACTGCACACATCAAAATGTATTACTTCCAACAAGTTGCTTTCTAGTTCCATTTTACTGAAAAACGAGGCTTTCTGTCATCTTGCCCATGTGGTATGATTTGCATGTCTCAAGTGATTCAAAATCAAGTGAGTCCAAATGGTCCATTTGCATGGAGTTTCTTCATGCATATACACCAATAGACATGGTTCGCATGCCTCAAACTTTTCAAAACGAGTGAGCCCAAAGATCCATCAACATGGAGCTTCTTCATGCGTTTTATACCGATATGACTTACGTGGTAGTGCCACAAGCAGGTGGTACTATCATTACTATCTTATTGGCATGAACATGTGTATCACTATGATCGAGATTCAATGAACCATTCATTTTAGGTGCAAGACCATTGAAGGTATTATTCAAATAAACGGAGTAACCATTATTCTCCTTAAATGAATAACCGTATTGCGATAGACATAATCCAATCATGTCTATGCTCAACGCAAACACCAATCTCGATGGTAGAGGGAGCGTGCGATGCTTGATCATATCAACATTGGAAACACTTCCAACACTTATCGTCAGCTCACCTTTAGCTAGTCTCCGTTTATTCCGTAGCCTTTTGTTTCGAGTTACTAACACTTAGCAACCGAACCGGTATCTAATACCCTGGTGCTACTAGGAGTACTAGTAAAGTACACATCAACACAATGTATATCCAATATACTTCTATCGACCTTGCCAGCCTTCTCATCTACCAAGTATCTAGGGCAATTCTGCTCCAGTGGCTGTTCCCCTTATTACAGAAGCACTCAGTCTCGGGTTTGGGTTCAACCTTGGGTTTCTTCACTAGAGCAGCAGCTGAATTGCTGTTTCATGAAGTATCCCTTTGTTCCCTTGCCCTTCTTGAAACTAGTGGTTTCACCAACCATCAACGATTGATGCTCCTTCTTGATTTCTACTTTTGTGGTGTCAAACATCGCGAATATCTCAAGGATCATCATATATGTCCCTGATGTATTATAGTTCATCATGAAGCTCTAGCAGCTTGGTGGTAATGACTTCGGAGAAACATCACTATCTTATCTGGGAGATCAACTCCCACTCGATTCAAATGATTGTTGTACTCAGACAATCTGAGCACAAGCTCAACAATTGAGCTTTTCTCCCTTAGTTTGCAGGCTAAGAAAATCGTCGGAGGTCTTATACCTCTTGACGTGGGCACGAGCCTGAAATCCCAATTTCAGCTCTCGAAACATCTCATATGTTCCGCGACGTTTCAAAAAACATCTTTGGCGCCTCAATTCTAAACCATTTAGCATTACGCACTGAACTATCATGTAGTTATCAAAATGTGTATGTCAGATGTTCGCAACATCCACAGACAACGTTCGAGGTTCAGCACACTGAGCGGTGCATTAAGGACATAAGCCTTCTATGAAGCAATGAGGACAATCCTCAGTTTACGGACCTAGTCCGCATAATTGCTACTATCAACTTTCAACTAAATTTTCTCTAGGAACATATCTAAACAGTAGAACTGAAGCGCGAGCTACGACATAATTTGCGAAGACCTTTTGACTATGTTCAGGATAATTAAGTTCATCTTATGAACTCCCACTCAGATAGACATCCCTCTAGTCATCTAAGTGATTACATGATCCGAGTCAACTAGGCCGTGTCCGATCATCACGTGAGATGGACTAGTCATCATCGGTGAACATCTTCATGTTGATCGTATCTACCATACGACTCATGCTCGACCTTTCGGTCTTCTGTGTTCCGAGGCCATGTCTATGCACATGCTAGGCTCGTCAAGTTAACCCTAAGTGTTTTGCATGTGTAAAACTGTCTTACACCCATTGTATGTGAACGTAAGGATCTATCACACCCGATCATCACGTGGTGCTTCGAAACGACGAACTTTAGCAACGGTGCACAGTTAGGGGAGAACACTTCTTGAAATTTTTATGAGGGATCATCTTATTTACTACCGTCGTTCTAAGTAAACAAGATGCAAAAACATGATAAACATCACATGCAATCAAATAGTAGTGACATGATATGGCCAATATCATATAGCTCCTTTGATCTCCATCTTGGGGCTCCATGATCATCTTGTCATACTCATCGACATGCAAGTCGTGATTCCTATTACAAGAACATGATCAATCTCATATATCACATATATCATTCATCACATCCTTTTGGCCATATCACATCACATAGCATACCCTGCAAAAACAAGTTAGACGTCCTCTAATTGATGTTTGCATGTTTTACGTGGCTGCTATGGGTTTCTAGCAAGAACGTTTCTTACCTACGCAAAAACCACAACATGATATGCCAATTGCTATTTACCCTTCATAAGGACCTTTTTCATCGAATCCGATCCGACTAAAGTGGGAGAGACAGACACCCGCCAGCCACCTAATGCAACTAGTGCATGTCAGTCGGTGGAACCGGTCTCACGTAAGAGTACGTGTAAGGTCGGTTCGGGCCGCTTCATCCCACGATGCCGCCGAATCAAGATAAGACTAGTAACGGCAAGCATATTGAACAAAATCAACGCCCACAACTACTTTGTGTTCTACTCGTGCATAGAAACTACGCATAGACCTAGCTCATGATGCCACTGTTGGGGAACGTAGCAATAATTCAAAATTTTCCTACGTGTCACCAAGATCAATCTATGGAGTCATCTAGCAACGAGGGAGGAGTGGATCTACATACCCTTGTAGATCATGCGCGGAAGCGTTCAAGAGAACGGGGTTGATGGAGTCGTACTCGTCGTGATCCAAATCACCGATGATCCTAGCGCCGAACGGACGGCACCTCCGCGTTCAACACACGTACGGAGCAGCGACGTTTCCTCCTTCTTGATCCAGCAAGGGGGGAGGAGAGGTTGATGGAGATCCAACAGCACGACGGCGTGGTGGTGGAAGTAGCGGGATTCCAACAGGGCTTCGCCAAGCGCTGCGGGAGGAGGGAGATGTGTCATGGGAGGGAGAGGGAGGCGCCATGGCTTAGGTATGGTTGCCCTCCCTTCCCCCCACTATATATAGGGCCAAGGGAGAGGGGGAGGGTGCAGCCTTGCCCCTTCCTCCAAGGAAGGGTGCGGCCAAGGGGGGGAGGAGTCCATCCTCCCCAAGGCACCTCGGAGGTGCCTTCCCCCTTTAGGACTCTCCCCTCCTCTTGTCCCTTTGGCGCATGGGCCTCTAGGGGCTGGTGCCCTTGGCCCATATAGGCCAAGGCGTACCCCCTACAGCCCATGTGGCCCCCGGGGCAGGTGGCCCCACCCGGTGGACCCCCGGGACCCTTCCGGTGGTCCCGGTACAATACCGGTGACCCCAAAACTTGTCCCGATGGCCGAAATAGCACTTCCTATATATAATTCTTTACCTCCGGACCATTCCGGAACTCCTCATGACGTCCGGGATCTCATCCGGGACTCCGAACAACTTTCGGGTTACCGCATACTAATATCTCTATAACCCTAGCGTCACCGAACCTTAAGTGTGTAGACCCTACGGGTTCGGGAGACATGCAGACATGACCGAGATGACTCTCCGGTCAATAACCAACAGCGGGATCTGGATACCCATGTTGGCTCCCACATGTTCCACGATGATCTCATCGGATGAACCACGATGTTAAGGACTTAATCAATCCCGTATACAATTCCCTTTGTCTAGCGGTACGATACTTGCCCGAGATTCGATCGTCGGTATTTCGATACCTTGTTCAATCTCGTTACCGGCAAGTCTCTTTACTCGTTCCGTAACACATCATCCCGTGATCAAGTCCTTGATCACATTGTGCACATTATGATGATGTCCTACCGAGTGGGCCCAGAGATACCTCCCCGTCACACGGAGTGACAAATCCCAGTCTCGATTCGTGCCAACCCAACAGACACTTTCGGAGATACCTGTAGTGTACCTTTATAGCCACCCAGTTACGTTGTGACGTTTGGCACATCCAAAGCACTCCTACGGTATCCGGGAGTTGCACAATCTCATGGTCTAAGGAAATGATACTTGACATTAGAAAAGCTTTAGCATACGAACTACACGATCTTTGTGCTAGGCTTAGGATTGGGTCTTGTCCATCACATCATTCTCCTAATGATTTGATCCCGTTATCAATGACATCCAATGTCCATGGTCAGGAAACCGTAACCATCTATTGATCAACGAGCTAGTCAACTAGAGGCTTACTAGGGACATGGTGTTGTCTATGTATCCACACATGTATCTGAGTTTCCTATCAATACAATTATAGCATGGATAATAAACGATTATCATGAACAAGGAAATATAATAATAACTAATTTATTATTGCCTCTAGGGCATATTTCCAACAATAATATTATCGAGGATTATGGTGGAGGAGGGCACTGCACACGGCTAATAGATCTCAAGGATCAATTGTTGTGTCTATGGGGTGCCCCTGGCCACGTATATAAAGGAGTGGAGGAGGGGGGAGAGGGCCGGCCCCTATGGCGTGCCCTGGAGGAGTCCTACTCCCACCGGGAGTAGGATTCCCCCCTTTCCAAGTAGTAGGAGTAGGAGTCAAGGCAAGGGAAGAGAGAAGAGAAGGAAGGAGGGGGCGTAGCCCCTCCCCCTAGTCCAATTCAGACTAGGCCTTGGGGGGCGCCCAACCTCTCCTCTCTCTTTCCCCTAAAGCCCAATAAGGCCCATATACTCCCCGGCGAATTCCCGTAACTCTCCGGTACTCCGAAAAATACCCGAATCACTCGGAACCTTTCCGATGTCCGAATATAGTCGTCCAATATATCGATCTTTACGTCTCGACCATTTAGAGACTCCTCGTCATGCCCCCGATCTCATACGGGACTCCGAACTCCTTCGGTACATCAAAACTCATAAACTCATAATATAACTGTCATTGAAACCTTAAGCGTGCGGACCCTACGGGTTCAAGAACAATGTAGACATGACCGAGACACGTCTCCAGTCAATAACCAATAGCGGAACCTGGATGCTCATATTGGCTCCCACATATTCTACGAAGATCTTTATCGGTCAGACCGCATAACAACATACGTTGTTCCCTTTGTCATCGGTATGTTACTTGCCCGAGATTCGATCATCGGTATCTCAATACCTAGTTCAATCTCGTTACCGGCAAGTCTCTTTACTCGTTCCGTAATACATCATCTCGCAACTAACTCATTAGTTGCAATGCTTGCAAGGCTTTAGGTGGTGTGCATTACCGAGAGGGCCCAGAGATACCTCTCTGACAATCGGAGTGACAAATCCTAATCTCGAAATACACCAACCCAACAAGTACCTTCGGAGACACCTGTAGAGCACCTTTATAATCACCCAGTTACGTTGTGACGTTTGGTAGCACACAAAGTGTTCCTCCGGTAAACGGGAGTTGCATAATCTCATAGTCATAGGAACATGTATAAGTTATGAAGAAAGAAATAGCAACAAACTAAACGATCAAGTGCTAAGCTAATGGAATGGGTCAAGTCAATCACATCATTCTCCTAATGATGTGATCTCGTTAATCAAATGACAACTCATGTCTATGGTTAGGAAACATAACCATCTTTGATCAACGAGCTAGTCAAGTAGAGGCATACTAGTGACACTCTGTTTGTCTATGTATTCACACATGTATTATGTTTTCGGTTAATACAATTCTAGCATGAATAATAAACATTTATCATGATATAAGGAAATAAATAATAGCTTTATTATTGCCTCTAGGGCATATTTCCTTCATGTATGACTCAAGAGGATACCAATACATCTCACCTCGGGTTTTGTAAAGTATCAGGAAGCAAAGGGAATAGCACATGATTACCAAAGGTTCACTCGAATGTCATTGGTGTACTCATAGAGATCCATATAGACGTGCACGGTTCGCTATCGATCATTGAACAAAGGGGTTTTATTCATTTCTATATTTTACCGAACCTACAGGGTTACAAACTTAAGGTAATCATGATCTGCTGAGTGTTATTAGGATAAGAGTGATGAGGAATTATTTGTAAAATAGTTTCGTTAATATTCAAAATAGTTTCTAGAGGAACCGAAAGTGTTTCAGGGTCACCGGAAGGGTTTCGGAGTTTATCGTGCAATACCGGTTATTACCGATAAATAATATATATACATATATATATATACACATATATATATATATATATATATATATATATATATATATATGAAAAATGTTTCCGGAGATGCTAAATTAATAATCAAAGACTCACTAGGAGAATTTAATAATTAATTAAATATCAACAGGGCTTAAAAGGCCAAGAGGTGGAAGGCAACTTAGGCCACAAGGGCCCAAGAGGGGAGGCGCCCTCTTTCCCTCTAGGGGTAGCCGAATTGGGTGGAGGAAGGACTCCCCCTTGCCCCTTTGGCCGGTGCAAGGAGGAGAGTCCTCCTCCTCCTTCTGCCCCGCCTCCTCTCCCCTTTAACTTATATATACTAGAGGCTTTTGCACATTTTCTCTAGACAAGTTTTGAAGCCTCCTCTATTCTCTAGTTCTAGTTGGTCCTAGTTGATCAATTAGAGCTTGACCTATATTTTCTAATCCTCATAATTAGAACCCTGGTGTGGTTCTAATCTCCTATCTCTAATTCTACGATGACGATTAGCTATGGACGATGAAGCGTTGTCGGATCATGATATCGTACGCTCGCAACTCGTAGAGAGGCCGTGCTTTCGATCTTTCATTCGAGGGATTGTTTGTGGGCGATTCGCGGGATCATTCATCTATGGTCCGAGTGACTCCAGGTACGATCTACACCGACTCGTCTTCTTCCGCTGTCACTCGGAGTCGGTAACGATCGAATCCAAACCGTTAATACATCTTCATATTGTTCCTGGGTGGTCGTAGGGCATTTTTTCTACCATGTTTCCCAAGATTATAATTATAGTAAAATAATTACTCTCGTAATTTTAGATGCGGCAATTAATGTGGATTACTTTCCTCTTTTAATCCAATGAGCTAATTTATCCAAAGTAATTAACGAAGCAATAAATCTACGCTTTTAATGTGGAGTATTAACAAACGAGGAAGAAATCTGTGTTTTTAATGCGAAGTAATTAATGGACGATCTTAAACTGCTCTCGGTCCAACCCGGGTGTGGGGTCCGCAATGGCTTTTAATTGGACGTGGATGTCCGAATTCCTGCAAAGCTCTCCATGTTTGGTTCCGATTTGCGGGGAAAATGTGGTCCGGACCTCTCGGCAGAGTGACATGACCACACGTTCGATGTCACAACACATCCGGACCGCGCACTCTGGAAGATTGCGGACGGTTTAAGGGTCCGCTTTGGCGATGCCCTTATGGAGTACTACCTCCGTCTCGGTGAATAAGTCATTTGCGTAGTTCTAGGTCGACGATTTAACTATCTAAATATGTATTATATGTGACAAAAAATATATATTTAGAAACTACATCCATGTAGAAATCTAGTGATATACTTTTCATTACATATAACACATATTTAATTGCTCAAATTGATGATATAAAATTACGCGAATGACTTATACACCTAGACGGAGATAGTATATTTGATTGATTTTACATGATACTGATCAATTGCTTTTTTGGGTGAAATCATAGCACTGTAGATTTGTACTCAATCTAGCACGTAACATTTCTGAAATATTATTTGTGTTCATGCAACACGCGCACACCTAGACAAAGAATTCTCAGTCTATTTTCTGAAATCTTCTATTCATAACTCCTTTTTTGCGGTGGAAAAGGAGTTATATATTAATCAAGCAGCAGGTAAATCTGCCTTACGAATGTTCAGTACATCTCCAGATCCAGATTTAAGCCAGACGGCAGTACGTCTTTCATAACTCCTTTTGTACTCTTGGTAGTATGCTTGCCAAGATGATTTTTCAATAGTAGAAACTCAGTCTAGCTGTCTGTCTGGGCCAGGCAAGTAGACTAGATTGAAAATAAATAGATCGGAAGCTTTCTTGCAAAAAAAAAATAGACTACGTGAGCTCAGTGGGAACGAGACTTTCTTGGTTGTGTAACAAATTGTATGCTGCGAATTTTAAACAGACTTTCTTGGTCGGATGTGTGTGTTCTTCGCTGGTTTTTTGAATTAACCATGCCATGTATGGTTGTTGGATCTGGTTTTCCTTATTAAGTGGACCAGTTCACTTCGTCTTAATGTAGTGCGGTAGCTGCCCGCCCTCTGACGAGGTTCTGTAAAAGAACAATATGTATAATCGGTCATTGTGCAATTTTTTTATTGAAATACTTCCTGACATCATTCACCGCACAATGGATGGAAGAAAAAATTATTGTGCTCCTTCCTTCTCGGATATTTCTCTTGTGCGAAAATACATTTGCTTCACTTTCTCAATCATCTACAAGGCCACTACACATAGTTGACGTCCTATGGCGATTCAGTTTATCTGCCCTATTTATAAAGATTCGAGTTGATGGTGTGTTCACATGTGGACCCACAATCTTCACATGTGGACACATGGTGAAACTATGATGGAACTTGGGCAAGGGATAACCGGACTACTCTAGAAAGGCGATAAACTCGTTGCAAATGCTCATATGCTAGGAATGCTCGTGTCTTCCGCACGACATTTGTACCACTTGTGTGGCGGAGACAATTAGGGATGAGGCAAAAATTTGGGTAGTTGCCAAGGCTAAATTTCTGGGAAACATTTTACCGGGAGAGTGATCCCCTTTGTGGACCTTCGTGGTCCTGTAACAATTCAGACCATGTCCTTCTCCTTATTTAATGAGATGAGGCAAAACTTTTGCCTCCATTTAAAGAAACTTCAAAATAAATAAATACACTCATCCCCACAATTTTTCAAGAGACATATAAATAATTATACTTTACACACATATGCGACATAACACAAATAGACAAATACTTTAAAGTAAGACCAATATTTTTGTTGAAGACAAATAAGAAAGGAAAAAATGTGAGTCCAACTCAAAATTATAATAATAGTTTTAGTTTCTCTTCTCAACCAATCCTTCAAGTTGTATACCATATCATAAGAGAAATTGTATATCTAACGCGGTGATAGACCTTATCCTCCTTCCCAATGTTTTGAATTCAAAATGTTATCTCACTTTAAGTCTTGCAGAGGACCTACTGCGGTCACTGAAAATTCCTTGACGCCTGCCGCATCCCTCTAGATATACTTTTGCCGTCTTTTAAATTATGAATCATGAGCCCACGACAGAAAACCGACATCTTTTGATCATCTCCTTAGTCAGTGGCCTAACTTATCTTTTTTATGACTCTTTAGCAACGCAGGGGCATTATGCTTGTTAGAAACAACTTTCTTAAAGGAAAATATTCACTAGATAATGTTCAAAAAAAGAAAATGTGGCATTAATCTAATAAACTGCCAATGATAACACCCAAACGGCGCAGCAACGTGCGCGTTTGCTTCTAGTCTCTACTCCTAATGGAGCAGTTGGTAGCCTGGTACTCCGGTTTTATTTTCGTCCGGTTTTATTTCTTCCCATCTTCCACCATCCCCTCCCACGGGTTTTCTTATTCATTGGTTTATTTTTTTACTTCACTATTTTTTTTAAAAAAATTAGCAGTTTCCAAACATACAAAAGATCACAGATCTAACTTTCCTAACTTATCCAAATTAACCGATCTCTCTCATTAATGCAATTTGCTTTAGGAAACAAATAATAGATTTTCGGAAAACAAATAAAGAATTTTAAGAAAATTAAGAAGTAAACCATGACAAACAACTCCTAATGGAGCAGTTGGTAGCCTGGTACTCCGGTTTTATTTTCGTCCGGTTTTATTTCTTCCCATCTTCCACCATCCCCTCCCACGGGTTTTCTTATTCATTAGTTTATTTTTTTACTTCACTATTTTTTTAAAAAAATTAGCAGCTTCCAAACATACAAAAGATCACAGATCTAACTTTCCTAACTTATCCAAATTAACCGATCTCTCTCATTAATGCAATTTGCTTTAGGAAACAAATAATAGATTTTCGGAAAACAAATAAAGAATTTTAAGAAAATTAAGAAGTAAACCATGACAAACAAATCTTATTGTGGAAGTGGTACTTTTTCTCTCACTCATAATCTCTACTCCTAATGGAGCAGTTGGTAGTCTCGCTTCCAGGTTTTTTTTCGTCCCACCTCACCCGATTTTTTTTGGTACTTCTTTGGTACTTCCTCCCACCTCCCACCCGTTTCATTTCGCTGGTTTTTTTCGTCCCTCCCCTACTCCACCGGTTTAGTTTCGCGTCACCCTCTCACACAACGAAAAAAATCTTAACGGATCATAACTTTCCATGCGTCACCCTCCCATCAATGCAATTTGATTTAGGAAACATATAATAAATTTTAAGGAAACAAATAACGGACTTTAAAGAAAAATCCAATTTTAAGGAAACAAATCAATCGATCCATCCAAATCAAACGATCCATCTCATCAATGCAATTTGCTTTAGGAAACATATAATGGATGTGAAGGAAACAAATAATAGACTATCTAAATCAATCGATCCATCCCATCAATACAATTTAATTTAGGAAACATATAATAAATTCTAAGGAAACAAATAACAGACTTTAAAAAAAATCCAATTTTAAGGAAACAAATCAATCGATCCATCCAAATCAAACGATCCATCTCATCAATGCAATTTGCTTTAGGAAACATATAATGGATGTGAAGGAAACAAATAATAGACTATCCAAATCAATCGATCCATCCCATCAATGCAATTTGATTTAGGAAACATATAATAAATTTTAAGAAAACAAATAACAGACTTTAAAGAAAAATCCAATTAACTAATCTCTACTCTTAAAGGCCCCTCGATTGATTTTTGTCCCTCGCTTCCTTTCCCAGCACTTATACAATGGAAGGAATTATAAGCCACCTATTTGTTCTCCTATATATCCGTGCAGGCAACACAACATAAACCGGTGAAAAAAACACTCACCTCGCACGTCCCCCTGCCTGCAATCCCGAAACGCCGCCATCGCTCCAGGCTCCAGGCTCCGCCGTCCTACATCTTGCCCCTCTCCAACCTCAGAGACCTCCGCCACCGCCGCCATCTCGGAACCCCAGTTCAGGGCAGGACTCAGAGAGGGTGTGGCTGTGGACGACGCTGCCGCCGTCGCAGAACCCTAGGGCAGGGCGTGGTCGCGTTGCGGGCAGCGCGAGCGGCCGTGCGTCTCCCCCGTCAGGCTGTCCTCGGCAGGAACTCGGGACCTCCTCCTGACAGAGCTAAGGCCCTCTGAGGTCCAAGTCGCTGTGCGGCGTGCACAGTAATCTCCCCGGCCTACTCTGTCTTTATGTCAATGCTCATGTGCTCCGACCCTCCCCGACCCCTCCCAGCAAGCAGCAGAGTCTTTCGGGTTCGAGCTCCACCGGGCCGCCGGCGGCGGCGTCCATGTTCGTTGGGCGAAGCACAACGCTAGGTTTGAAATTCACCATGATGCTACTGATGAGGCTCTCCTTCTCCTTTGTTTCGTCTGGGTTTTTTCGTCCCCCCTCCCACCACCCCATCTCGTCTGGGTTTGAAATCAATAAGAGCAGCACAAAGTCTAGGTCCCTGTCTCGGTGGCAGACGGAAGGAGAAGAAGGATTGATATGTATGAGAATATTAATATTGAACTCTTAAAGTTAATGTGGCCCCGTTGCAACGCACGGGCGTTCTTCTAGTGTCTCAGTATCTCTACTCCTAATGTCTGAGTTGATAGTCTCGTCTCACGGTTTATTTTTGCTTCCACATCCCACCACCCCTGGTTTTTCGTCCTATCGATTTTTTCTGTCGAAACCGATACCCTTCCCCACCGGTTTTTTCGTCCTATCGATTTTTTCTATCGATTTTTTCGCCGGTTTTCTAGCGCGCTAGCCTTCCCCACCGGTTTTTCTAATCAACAATTTGCTTCTAATCAGCGAACAATCAAAGATCAAAACTCTTCCTTATAATCAACACTTTCCTTCTAATCAGCGAACACCAATCAACCAAAGAAACGACCAAATATCAATACTTTCTTTCTAATCAACACTTTCCTTCTAATCAAAACTCTCCGTATACAACTCTCCATATGTGCCAATCTCACCCACCGGCATTCTAAGGAGTTTTCTTTTCGGTCGCCGCGATTTTATGGCCGCGGCATTTGGATGTCTCGCTGATTTGGTGTGTGGATTTGTTGGTGGTGTGCCAGGACGGCTGGGGATTTGGATGCCGGCGATGTTGTTCACGGAGGGCCTGGACCGGGATGCGCTCAAGTTGGTGCGGAAGGTGACTGGGCAGCGGCGGCCTCATGACACCGCCGGAGAAGTTCAGGAGCAGCCACGTGCCGCGCGCGTCGCTGCCGCTGCACGCCGCATACGGGAGCACCTCCACAACCTCCGACGTGGACAAGTCCTCGAACGTCGAGGAGGTCGAGCTCTGCAGCTGCGGCAGTTACTCTGTCGTAGGTCTCGCCCCGCCGCCGCACGGCCGTGCCCCGTACCGGTGCAACAACATGCCCGCCGCCGCCACTGATCCCCACGGGCGAGGCAGACGCCGCCAACCAGTGCAGAACGTGGTCGCCTTCCCCGCGCGGCTATACGGACGATCGCTTCGCCTGAGGTCGCCTTTCATGGCTGCCACCGGCGTCGGCGGGAACGACTCTCCGATAGCACCAGAGGACTGCACAGTGGTTTGTACCTCTGCTATGATTGACGAACTCATCGCTGTTCAGCTTCCCTACTAGCCATGTCTTATTGTTCAATGTTTTCAGCATCGTCTAGGCTGGGAAAGGTCGGGAAGGTAACCAAGGAGTCAAATGTACATGTCAAGATCAACCTCGACGGCACTGGTGTTGCAAACTGCAGCACAGGGAGTCAGGGATACCGTTCTTGGATCACATGCTTGATGTGAGTATGGTTTACTCCTCATGTCAGTAGTTGTGTATTCAGGATTTTTTTCTAGACAATATATCTTTCGTTTTTTACAAAAAAATAAATGAGTAGCTATTTTTTCCCACCTAGGGTCTTTTTTAAAGCAAGAGTGTGATTTCTGTGGCATTTGTGTGACGAAGAGAAAACAAAACAAAATCTTAACTTGAACACACAAAATGGATAAACAGACAAAAGTGGCAGGTAGTGTTCTGAATTTGTGTTGGTCAAAGCCTTTATATGGAGGGCATTCTAACTTTAGGTGCTTATAAAAGCATGATGGGTACAATCATGTTATTATTCGGAGAAAGTGATGTATACACGACTAAGCCTGAAGGGGCTTGTTGTAGAAAAGTCTACTGCCTTTCAAGTTGCACATGTTGGGTGATGTTGAGCAATTGGGATGGGCATTCTTAATTGATTTTTCTTTCCCAAGGGTGATGTGATCCATGCAAAATTATTACTACTCTTCTTTTTAACTAATGTTTGTATGTGTGAAATGTGCATTTGGTTATTCCACAACAGTGAAAAACTGACAATAATGGCCACCGTGGGTGTCAAGCCCTTACGTCTGAACTTAATAAGTAAATGAAACTACAGTAAAGTGCTTACGAGTAGCACAAATCAATGCAAGCATGAACAAAAATATTGGGACGTACTTTTTGTTTGACTGGCTCAAAAAAAATTGTTTGACGACGGCGGCGCCATATGTGACGCAGGGTGACGGGCTAATCTAATGCCGAGCTCCACAGATCAGCACATCCTCTCTTCTCTCCCATGGAAGTCCTTCCATTCTCATAGCTCTCTGTCTGTGAGCGGTGGCGCCGAGAGGAATGAGGGCGGCTGGCGTCGTCGCGCCTTCTCACCACTGACAACGTTGCGTCGCTACCGGAGGGGAACGCCACCCTCATCAGTGGCGTCGAGGTCTGAAAGAACCGCCGGCGACCTCCCGGTCTACTTCGCCAAGCGCAGTGTGTCCCGGCGCGGCACCTGCGGTGCTGTTGCTGCCCTGGCCATCGCCCTTGGCATGGCGGGTGGCAACGACAGGGCCCTCGGGCTTGGGGCACCTCTGGCACGGCCTGTCCACCACCTCCGTCCGGCATCATGCACCGGAAAGCCTCGTTGTTGTCCCCGCTCCGGCACATCCCCCGCCATGGATGGAGGGAACCCGAGACACTACACCACCTACTCCCTTCTCCATATTTCTTGATCCTTATTAAATTGTCTCGGCCTATGTTCAATTGCTCACATCCATTCCATTTGTAGGTCTATTTGATGGGTTTAAAACTGATCTTATTAGGTGGAAGCTGGTTCACTATGTCAGCAATGTTTGCAAATTTGGGGGGAATTAGAGGATCGAGTAGGCTTGCCCTTGAATCCAATTGTTTTTAGATTATAGTGCCCACGAAAGTATCAAAAGAATGTAGTTGCAGGATGAAAAAATTATGCCAACTGTACTTTAGATGAACACGAACACATCTTTGTTTCTACAATGTTGCCATCTTATCAAAATGAACTATTGTACTTTGTAAAACTGAAATTTGTACAATGGTTGTTGACTACCAAATTTTGATTGAAGGCTTTCTATTTTCTTTCTCTCCTTTGAACAATAATGTAGATGATTTTGTCCAATTATTTTAGTTGATTCATCCTGGCTTATTTTTTATTGTCATTTGCAATACAGAATATCAAAGTTCTACATTTCCTGCCTCCGATACATAAATAGATCTTGGAAGTGCATTAACATCTTATATCTGAGTGTGTATCCTACATTCTGTAGAAAAAAACAGTTGCATAAATGCAATGAGTAAAAGCCTAGAAAACTTTCATTCCGCCTTGCTAACTTTTTAGCACTTACGTGGAATTCAGAAATGTCGACATTGTTTTTCTTGCAGTGTAACCGAGGTCTATGGACCTGTCAAAGGGTCTTGCTGCATATGGTTATGGTTGCATTGCGTGGAAGGAGCGAATGGAGCGCTGAAAGCAGAATCGTAGGAGATGGTGCACAATATGAGGAATGACAGTAAAGGCTTGAACTATGATGAAGGTGATGCCCGATTTGACCATTAGTATATTCTCATCAGGCAACATGTAATTTCTGCTATGACATGGATTTTCCATTGTGAGGGGCGTCTCTCATGAAGAATGTGATTTCTGCATGATACAATATGTTGTTAGAACGTGAATATTCTATGCAAGGACTGACATTTAGGAAGGATGTAGTAACAGGTAAAACTTGATAGAATATATTAACTTTTCATGATGATCTTTTCATTCAGCACATACGTATGTCGAGTTGTTCTTGTGTTTAGAAGAGGTGTAGCATGCCAGACGTTCTTGCAGGAGTAGTCGAGCGGTGGATCTCCCTAGCGATTTGGATGTATAGAGTTTATGATACAAAGACCTTTTTTGTACTAACTATTGAATTTTCTCCTTTATATTTCTGAACTCTTTTGTTATGTTGTTTACTCTCGATTCCAAATTTGCAATGTTTCTTGTTCTTCAAGGATTTCAAAGAGTATGGACCACTGTAGGGCCGAAGGAGATGCCATTCTTGACTGTCGTTGTCCATGGTGTGTTGCTGCTATTTTTCTGTCCGGTAATTTGTGCACTGCCGAGACCTTAGTCTGACCACTGTAGGGTGTGCCCTCTGATCAATTGTTCGCAATCGTTGAAATATTTTTTTTCCATGCCCATTTTGTCACTCAAATTTCTGATTTATCTAGGTAGGGGTTTTGATGAATTTACTCTTCTCCATCGTGCATTCCGAGGGCAGAATTTCATGGTAGTTCTCCAAAGCTGCTTGGCAAGAAAACGGTTATCTGGTGATTGCTCTTCTCAACGGACCATGTTAGGGGGGGGGGGGGTAGAGATATATTCATACCTACAAAATTTTAACGTTAGGGGTAGCTCTTATCCCTTCCCATGGATTGCTGCAAATTTTGAAAAACATGGATGTTCCTGTTATATCATATACTCCATCCAAATTATAATGTGTTCATGTTACATGGCCGTGACTTATTAGTTCAATGCAAATGGTTTATTTTGTGGTTGTAAACTCGGCATGATCTTTTCTTGCCTCTTCTCCATAGTGATTTGCTACAAGTAAATATATTTCACTGGTAGTATTTATGTCATCATCGCAACTCATGGGCAATTAACTACATTTTGTATCCCAACAACAAACATAAAAAAAATCGTGGCTCAAGAGACATTAGAACTGCCTTCTTGGTTCGGGAGGCATCATGGGCGGCGCACACCTCCTCCCCCTTATGGCGATGGTGGATCAGCACAAACACGGGAGAGAGGATCAGGGTGGAGAGTGGGGCGGCTAGCAGGGTGAAGAACATAGGGTGCCATGGCAAAGGTGAGGTGGGCATCATCCCGTTTTAAAGGGTGAAGAACATAGGGCACCATGTTGAAGGTGAGGTGGGCACCATCCCGTTTTAAAGGGTGAAGAACATAGGGCACCATGTCGAATGTGAGGTGGGCGTCATCGAGTTTTAAAGGGTGAAGAACATAGAGCGCAATGGACAACGTGAGGTGGCCGTTATCCGGTTTAAAGGACAGGGCTCCAGCTAGAAATGTTTCACTATGACGAAAATCAAGTAGGAAGGGGAGAGTGTGGCAGGAAAAGGCAAGGGTGTGTCGTCGGATGGGGTTTTTGTATTGGACCCGCGTGTTTGAGATAACATGGTAAATAGTCTAGACAACCACATTTATCCTCTACATATGATCTGGATTCGGGGAGCCTGAACTGTCGGACGGTTGAATTTTGGGAGCCTGTTCGTCGCCCGTTTGATGCCCGGACACGCCCAAACGTACGAGAAAGAAATGAGCTTCGACTCTGAAGACAACCTTAATCACTTGTTTTATTCATTTATATGTATTGTAGCCCGTAGCAACGCACAGGCGTTCTGCTAGTACATCTTAGATACCCACGGGTGATCGATGAGATCTATCCAGTCCCTTATTTTGAAGCAACTGCTGCAACAGAAGCCTAGACGTAAAACAAACAACAACAACGACCGACATGACAAGTGTGATGACAAGCCTAGATGAAATCTAACAACAACCACGACCGACATGACAAGTGTGATGACAAGGCTAGACGAAATCTAAAACAACAACGATGACCGACACGACGACATGACATGAAACCAACAAAGGGAAGTGCATGGAGCGTGTGCCTCGGCTCTCCCCCCGTTTGAACTCAACTGTAGCAGCTACTGCTTCTGGTGCGTGCATCCTGTCTCGCAGTCTTGGAGCCCGCCACAACTAATCGGGCCCCCCTGGCACGTTTCCCTGCACTTGTTAACGCAGGACAGGCACCTCGCCTTGGTTGGGCCGCAAATGTCCTTCGCCGGCGGGCGGCTCGCCGTCTGTATCGCGCACCCCGGCTCGCAGTACATGGTCATACGGCACTGCGTCGGGTCCCGCCGGCATCTTTCCCCGCACTTCTTCACGCAGGCCTGGCACTTTGCGTTGGTCGGGCCACACCTGCCACTCTCCCGCGACGGCAGCGGCGGCGAAGGGGGGCTCGACGTCTGTTGCGCGCATTTCGGCCCGCAGAGGAGGGTCGCACGGCACTGGGTCGGGTCCCGCCGGCAGGGCTCCACGCACTTGTTATAGCAGGCCAGGCACTTTGCGTCGCCTGGGGCGCAGCTGTCCGGCGGCGCCGGCGTGGCCGTGGGGAGCAGCTGGCCGGCGAACAGGAGCAACGTGCAGACGGCCGCCGCCTGGAGCGCCCCGGTGGAGGCCATTGGTCGCAGGACCAAAGCTTGCAAGTCGCAAGTGAAAGTGAGCAAAGCTTGCTAGCTAACTTAGAGGAGAGCAATGGAGGCGTGTGTCGTGCTGGGCGCTGGCTTGCCATGAGAGTGGAAATGAGGGTCCTATTTATAGGCGGCCGGCGAGCGAGTGGAGATCTCAGATGGTAAGAGAAAACAATTCATTAGTCGCACGTTTATATCACGGTCGACCGTGGTATGTCGGCAGGCCCTCTCTCCTTCACGGTCGAACAGAGGGAAGGCTGCTGCATGCATCCAACATGTCCTCAGGCCACTTTTTCGACGCCGGCGTCGAAAAAACGGTTCAGTCGTGCTCTTAAGACGCCGAAAATCGTCAGTTTGGACTTTTTTTCCGCTCGGCGGTCACAGGCCGAACCCGGCGCGCTGGGAAGCAGTTGAGGGCTCCGGCGCTAGGGAAAAGCATGCCTGGCCCACACCGACAGGGGAAAAGTCAAGGTTTTCTTTCCCCGATTCGCCTCGCACCCCCCGCGCCCTTGGCCACCACTAGCTA
Organism: Triticum aestivum; assembly: GCF_018294505.1. Taxonomy (NCBI): domain Eukaryota; kingdom Viridiplantae; phylum Streptophyta; class Magnoliopsida; order Poales; family Poaceae; genus Triticum; species Triticum aestivum. The sequence goes on along the minus strand of NC_057809.1, from coordinate 531,481,997 downwards.
TATCCCGGCGACGGCCGCCGCCCTACTCCGCTAGATAGCCATTCCCCGTCGGAAAATAGCAGCGCTTCGCCGCGGCAGCCTCTCCCACAACAGCTGGGCGTTTCCGGCCGCCGTTTCCGGTCGCGGAGGCACGGTTTAACGACGGGTACACGCCCACCAAGCGCAAGGTGTTCGGCGTTTTGCCTGTCTCGGCGATGGACGCGGATGAGGAGGAAGAGCTCGCCGCGCTGCTGGAGGAGGAAGCCGCGGCCGACGTCCAAGAAGAAGAGCATCTCATGGTGCTCGCCGCCCTCGCCCAGCTGCTGGCGAGCAATGAAAAGCCACGGCGAGGTGGCTCGGCGCCGGGGCGGGTGAAAGCAAAGAACCGGCATCGTCTCCAAGGCTACTGCATGCTCTACTCCGACTATTTCGCCAATGCTCCACTTCATGGCGAGAGAACATTTCGGCACCGTTATCGGATGAGCCGAAAGCTCTTCCTCAGGATTGTGAATTCCATCCGGGAGTTCGACAACTACTTCAAGTGCAAGATGGATTGCACTGGCGCTCTTGGATTCACCTCCATCCAGAAGTGCACGGCAGTGATGAGGATGCTTGCATATGGAGCTCCCAGTGATTCACTCGATGACTATGGGCGCATAGCCGAGTCCACCAGCGTAGAGTGTTTCTACAAGTTCTGTCGGGCAGTGGTGGCAGTGTTTGGGCCACAATACTTGAGAACACCCAATGCGAAAGACACTGCTCGGATCCTAGCCTAGAATGCAGCAAGAGGATTCCCTGGGATGCTTGGAAGCATCGACTGCATGCATTGGAAATGGAAGAATTGCCCATTTGGTTGGCAGGGGATGTACAAAGGCGCCAAAGGCGGTTGCAGTGTGGTGCTTGAGGCGGTAGCCACACAGGACCTCTGGATTTGGCACGCCTTCTTTGGTATGCCAGGAACTCACAATGACATCAACGTGCTGCAGTGCTCTCCTGTTTTTGCCAAGCTCGTTGAGGGCCATTCTCCTCCGGTGAACTTCGAGATCAATGGGCACCAATACAATAAGGGGTACTATCTAGCTGACGGCATCTATCCGAGATGGTCGACATTTATGAAGACGATCTCAAACCCTGTGGCAGGAGGCAAGAACGCCTGGTTTGCGAAGCTTCGGGAGGCTTGCAGGAAGGATGTCGAGCGGGCATTTGGTGTGCTCCAATCTCGATTTGCTGTTGTTCGGTACCCCGCTCAGACCTGGTCCAAAGATCAAATGTGGGAGATTATGACTTGCTGTGTCATCTTGCACAACATGATCATCAAGAGCGAGCAAGAAGACCCAATGTTTGACACTAAACCATACTACAGGCAGGGTCCTCTAGCCGAAGTTGATCACCAGCTACCGGCAACTTGGACTGCCTATCTCAGTATGCGTCAGGAGATCCGAGACCTACAGGTGCATCATCAACTGCAGAAAGATCTGATTGAGCACCTATGGAGGCTCAAGGGGGACGCCGTGTGATGAAATACGAGTTTTTATTTGTTGAACTATATAATTTGTATTGAACTATTTGTTGTTGTACTATTTTGTTGAAGTATTTGATTTTTCTGTGATGAAATATGTGATAAGAAATAATTGTGTTGATAATTGAACGCCGAGACACGGCGAAACCACGCCGAATATGGGCCTATTCTCGCCCATATGGGCCCTTTATTCGCCGAAATTGGGCTGCAAAGTGGGCCAATTTCGGCGCCTGGGGGCGAGCTTGGGGCGACGACTGGGCGCAAAACCGCCCCCAGCGCCGATTGTATCGCCGGCTCGCCCCAAGGGGGCGATTTTTATGCGTCCTGGGAGGGGGGGGGTGGCAACGGCTGGAGATGCCCTCACCCGTGATCGTCACTGCGTGGCTTGTTTTTCTCTGTGCGGCTTGATGCCACAGAGTGGTGGGACTGGTTTCTTTTGTTTTTGTCGGATGTCCTGAATTTTAAAATGGAAGCATGTTTCTTTTTTGCCAAATTAGGGCATCTCTACCGCTGATCTGCGAACCGGACTCACCGTCCATTCCACAGGAAGAATCAGTCAGCAGACATGAGATGGTCATTCAACTCTAACAACATATATTTCAAACTGCATTTCAACTAGCCGGATAAAATTTATTAAATTTCGGATAGAAAATAGCACAAATCATTCATATATAGCATGCAAATATGTTGGGGAACGTAGTAATTTCAAAAAATTTCCTACGCACACGCAAGATCATGATGATGCATAGCAACGAGAGGGGGAGAGTGTGATCTATGTACCCTTGTAGATCGACAACGGAAGCGTTAACTTGGTTGATGTAGTCGTACGTCTTCACGGCCCAACCGATCAAGCACCGAAACTACGGCACCTCCGAGTTCTAGCACACGCTCAGCTTGATGACGATCCCCGGACTCCGATCTAGCAAAGTGTCGGGGAAGAGTTCCGTCAGCACGACGGCGTGATGACGATCTTGATGTACTACTGTCGCAGGGCTTCGCCTAAGCACCGCTACAATATTATCGAGGACTATGGTGGAAGGGGCACCGCACACGGCTAAGAATATGATCACGTGGATCAACTTGTGTCTCTAGGGGTGCCCCTGCCTCCGTATATAAAGGTTCAAGAGGGGGAGGCCGACCGGCCATCATAGGGCGCGCCAGGAGGAGTCCTACTCCCTCTGGGAGTAGGACTCCCCCCCTTTCCTAGTTGGAATAGGATTCACGAGGTGGGAAAAGAGAGAGAGAGAAGGAGGGGGGCGCCGACCCCCTCTCTCCTTGTCCTATTCAGACTAGGGGGGAGGGGCGCGCGGCCCAGCCCTGGCCGCCTCTCCTCTTCTTCCACTAAGGCCCACTAAGGCCCATATAGCTCCCGGGGGGTTCCGGTAACCTCCCGGTACTCCAGTAAAATCCCGATTTCACCCGGAACACTTCCGATATCCAAACATAGGCTTCCAATATATCAATATTTATGTCTCGACCATTTCGAGACTCCTCGTCATGTCCGTGATCACATCCGGGACTCCGAACAACCTTCGGTACATCAAAATGCATAAACTCATAATATAACTGTCATCATAACCTTAAGCGTGCGGACCCTACGGGTTCGAGAACAATGTAGACATGACCGAGACACGTCTCCGGTCAATAACCAATAGCGGAACCTGGATGCTCATATTGGCTCCTACATATTCTACGAAGATCTTTTATCGGTCAGACCGCATAACAACATATGTTGTTCCCTTTGTCATCGGTATGTTACTTGCCCGAGATTCGATCGTCGGTATCCTATACCTAGTTCAATCTCGTTACCGGCAAGTCTCTTTACTCGTTCTGTAATACATCATCCCGCAACTAACTCATTAGTTGCAATGCTTGCAAGGCTTAAGTGATGTGCATTACCGAGAGGGCCCAGAGATACCTCTCCGACAATCGGAGTGACAAATCCTAATCTCGAAATACGCCAACCCAATATGTACCTTTGGAGACACCTGTAGAGCTCCTTTATAATCACCCAGTTACGTTGTGACGTTTGGTAGCACACAAAGTGTTCCTCTAGCAAACGGGAGTTGCATAATCTCATAGTCATAGGAACATGTATAAGTCATGAAGAAAGCAATAGCAACATACTAAACGATCGGGTGCTAAGCTAATGGAATGGGTATGTTAATCAGATCATTCAACTAATGATGTGATCCCGTTAATCAAATAACAACTCTTTGTCCATGGTTAGGAAACATAACCATCTTTGATTAACGAGCTAGTCAAGTAGAGGCATACTAGTGACACTCTGTTTGTCTATGTATTCACACATGTATTATGTTTCCGGTTAATACAATTCTAGCATGAATAATAAACTTTTATCATGATATAAGGAAATAAATAATAACTTTATTATTGCCTCTAGGGCATATTTCCTTCAGTCTCCCACTTGCACTAGAGTCAATAATCTAGATTACACAGTAATGATTCTAACACCCATGGAGCCTTGGTGTTGATCATGTTTTGCTCGTGGAAGAGGCTTAGTCAATGGGTCTGCAACATTCAGATCCGTATGTATCTTGCAAATCTCTATGTATCCCACCTGGACTAGATCCCGGATGGAATTGAAGCATCTCTTGATGTGCTTGGTTCTCTTGTGAAATCTGGATTCTTCGCCAAGGCAATTGCACCAGTATTGTCACAAAAGATTTTTATTGGACCCGATGCACTAGGTATGACACCTAGATCGGATATGAACTCCTTCACCCAGACTCCTTCATTTGCTGCTTCCGAAGCAGCTATGTATTCCGCTTCACACGTAGATCCCGCCACGATGCTTTGTTTAGAACTGCACCAACTGACAGCTCCACCGTTTAATGTAAACACGTATCCGATTTGCGATTTAGAATCATCCGGATCAGTGTCAAAGCTTGCATCAACGTAACCGTTTACGATGAGCTCTTTGTCACCTCCATATACGAGAAACATATCCTTAGTCCTTTTCAGGTATTTCAGGATGTTCTTGACCGTTGTCCAGTGATCCACTCCTGGATTACTTTGGTACCTCCCTGCTAGACTTATAGAAGGCACACATCAGGTCTGGTACATAGCATTGCATACATGATAGAGCCTATGGCTGAAGCATAGGGAACATCTTTCATTTTCTCTCTATCTTCTGCAGTGGTCGGGCATTGAGTCTGACTCAACTTCACACCTTGTAACACAGGCAAGAACCCTTTCTTTGCTTGATCCATTTTGAACTTCTTCAAAATCTTGTCAAGGTATGTGCTTTGTGAAAGTCCAATTAAACGTCTTGATCTATCTCTATAGATCTTTGTGCCTAATATGTAAGCAGCTTCACCGAGGTCTTTCATTGAAAAACTCTTATTCAAGTATCCCTTTATGCTATCCAGAAATTCTATATCATTTCCGATCAGTAATATGTCGTCCACATATAATATCAGAAATGCTACAGAGCTCCCACTCACTTTCTTGTAAATACAGGCTTCTCCAAAAGTCTGTATAAAACCAAATGCTTTGATCATACTATCAAAGTGTTTATTCCAACTCCGAGAGGCTTGCACCAGTCCATAAATGGATCGCTGGAGCTTGCACACTTTGTTAGCTCCCTTTGGATCGACAAAACCTTCCGGTTGCATCATATACAACTCTTCTTCCAGAAATCCATTCAGGAACGCAGTTTTGACATCCATCTGCCAAATTTCATAATCATAAAATGCGGCAATTGCTAACATGATTCAGACAGACTTAAGCATCGCTACGGGTGAGAAGGTCTCATCGTAGTCAACCCCTTGAACTTACCGAAACCCTTTTGCGACAAGTCGAGCTTTGTAGACAGTAATATTACCGTCGGCGTCAGTCTTCTTCTTGAAGATCCATTTATTCTCAATTACTTGCCGATCATTGGGCAAGTCAACCAAAGTCCATACTTTGTTCTCATACATGGATCCCATCTCAGATTTCATGGCTTCAAGCCATTTCGCGGAATCTGGGCTCACAATCGCTTCTTCATAGTTTGTAGGTTCATCATGATCTAGTAGCATGACTTCTAGAACTGGATTACCGTACCACTCTGGCGCGGATCTCACTCTGGTTGATCTACGAGGTTCAGTAGTATCTTGTTCTGAAGTTTCATGATCATTATCATTGGCTTCCTCACTAATTGGTGTAGGTGTCACAGAAACAGCTTTCTGTGATGCACTATTTTCCAATAAGGGAGCAGGTACAGTTACCTCGTCAAGTTCTACTTTCCTCCCACTCACTTCTTTCGAGAGAAACCCCTTCTCTAGAAAGTTTCCGAACTTAGCAACAAAAGTCTTGCCTTCGGATCTGTGATAGAAGGTGTATCCAATAGTCTCCTTTGGATATCCTATGAAGACACATTTCTCCGATTTGGGTTCGAGCTTATCAGGTTGAAGCTTTTTCACATAAGCATCGCAGCCCCAAACTTTCAGAAACGACAACTTTGGTTTCTTGCCAAACCATAGTTCATAAGGCGTCGTCTCAACGGATTTTGATGGTGCCCTATTTAACGTGAATGCGGCCGTCTCCAAAGCATAACCCCAAAACGACAGCGGTAAATCAGTAAGAGACATCATAGATCGCACCATATCTAGTAAAGTACGATTACGACGTTCGGACACACCATTACGCTGTGGTGTTCCGGGTGGCGTGAGTTGCGAAACTATTCCACATTGTTTCAAATGTACACCAAACTCGTAACTCAAATATTCTCCTCCACGATCAGATCGTAGAAACTTTATTTTCTTGTTACGATGATTTTCAACTTCACTCTGAAATTCTTTGAACTTTTCAAACGTTTCAGACTTATGTTTCATTAAGTAGATATACCCATATCTGCTTGAGTCATCTGCGAAGGTGAGAAAATAACGATATCTGCCACGAGCCTCAATATTCATCGGACCACATACATCTGTATGTATGATTTCCAATAAATCTGTTGCTCTCTCCATAGTACCGGAGAACGGCGTTTTAGTCATCTTTCCCATGAGGCACGGTTCGCAAGTACCAAGTGATTCACAATCAAGTGGTTCCAAAAGTCCATCAGTATGGAGTTTCTTCATGCGCTTTACACCGATATGACCTAAACAGCAGTGCCACAAATAAGTTGCACTATCATTATCAACTCTGCATCTTTTGGCTTCAACATTATGAATATGTGTGTTACTACTATCGAGATTCAATAAGAATAGACCACTCTTCAAGGGTGCATGACCATAAAAGATATTATTCATATAAATAGAACAACCATTATTCTCTGATTTAAATGAATAACCGTATCGCATCAAACAAGATCCAGATATAATTTTCATGCTTAACGCTGGCACCAATAACAATTATTTAGGTCTAATATTAATCCCGAAGGTAGATGTAGAGGTAGCGTGCCGACCGTGATCACATCGACTTTGGAACCGTTTCCCACGCGCATCGTCACCTCGTCCTTAGCCAATCTTCGCTTAATTCGTAGTCCCTGTTTTGAGTTGCAAATATTAGCAACAGAACCAATATCAAATACCCAGGTGCTACTGCGAGCATTAGTAAGGTACACATCAATAACATGTATATCACATATACCTTTGTTCACCTTGCCATCCTTCTTATCCGCCAAATACTTGGGGCAGTTCCGCTTCCAGTGACCAGTCTGCTTGCAGTAGAAGCACTCAGTTTCAGGCTTAAGTCCAGACTTGGGTTTCTTCTCTTAAGCAGCAACTTGCTTGCTGTTCTTCTTGAAGTTCCCCTTCTTCTTCCCTTTGCCCTTTTTCTTGAAACTAGTGGTCTTGTTGACCATCAACACTTGATGCTCCTTTTTGATTTCTACCTCCGCAGCTTTCAGCATTGCGAAGAGCTCGGGAATAGTCTTATTCACCCCTTGCATATTATAGTTCATCACGAAGCTCTTGTAGCTTGGTGGCAGTGATTGGAGAATTCTGTCAATGACGCAATCATCTGGAAGATTAACTCCCATCTGAATCAAGTGATTATTATACCCATACATTTTGAGTATATGCTCACTGACAGAACTGTTCTCCTCCATCTTGCAGCTATAGAACTTATTGGAGACTTCATATCTCTCAATCCGGGCATTTGCTTGAAATATTAACTTCAACTCCTGGAACATCTCATATGCTCCATGACGTTCAAAATGTCGTTGAAGTCCCGGTTCTAAGCCGTAAAGCATGGCACACTGAACTATCGAGTAGTCATCAGCTTTGCTCTGCCAGACGTTCACAACATCTGGTGTTGCTCCAGCAGCAGGCCTGGCACCTAGCGGTGCTTCCAGGACGTAATTCTTCTGTGCAGCAATGAGGATAATTCTCAAGTTACGGACCCAGTCCGTGTAATTGCTACCATCAGCTTTCAACTTTGCTTTCTCAAGGAACGCATTAAAATTCAACGGAACAACAGCACGGGCCATTTATCTACAATCATACATAAACAAGCAAGATACTATCAGGTACTAAGTTCATGATAAATTTAGGTTCAATTAATCATATTACTTAAAGAACTCCCACTTAGATAGACATCCCTCTAATCCTTTAAGTGATTACATGATCCAAATCAACTAAACCATGTCCGATCATCACGTGAGATGGAGTAGTTTCATTGGTGAACATCACTATGTTGATCATATCTACTATATGATTCACGCTCGACCTTTCGGTCTCTGTGTTCCGAGGCCATATCTGTATATGCTTGGCTCGTCAAGTATAACCTGAGTATTCCGCGTGTGCAACTGTTTTGCACCCGTTGTATTTGAACGTAGAGCCTATCACACCCGATCATCACGTGGTGTCTCAGCACGAAGAACTTTCGCAACGGTGCATACTCAGGGAGAACACTTCTTGATAATTTAGTGAGAGATCATCTTATAATGCTACCGTCAATCAAAGCAAGATAAGATGCATAAAAGATAAACATCACATGCAATCAATATAAGTGATATGATATGGCCATCATCATCTTGTGCTTGTGATCTCCATGTCCGAAGCACCGTCATGATCGCCATCGTCACCGGCGTGACACCTTGATCTCCATCGTAGCATCGTTGTCGTCTCGCCAATCTTATGCTTCCACGACTATCGCTACCGCTTAGTGATAAAGTAAAGCATTACAGCGCGATTGCATTGCATACAATAAATCGACAACCATATGGCTCCTGCCAGTTGCCGATAACTTGGTTACAAAATATGATCATCTCATACAATAAAATCTAGCATCATGTCTTGACCATATCACATCACAACATGCCCTGCAAAAACAAGTTAGACGTCCTCTACTTTGTTGTTGCATGTTTTACGTGGCTGCTACGGGCTTAAGCAAGAACCAATCTTACCTACGCATCAAAACCACAACGATAGTTTGTCAAGTTGGTGCTGTTTTAACCTTCACAAGGACCGGGCGTAGCCACACTCGGTTCAACTAAAGTTGGAGAAACTGTCACCCGCAAGCCACCTATGTGCAAAGCACGTCGGGAGAACCGGTCTCGCGTAAGCGTACGCGTAATGCCGGTCCGGGCCGCTTCGTCCAACAATACCGCCGAACCAAAGTATGACATGCTGGTAAGCAGTATGACTTATATCGCCCACAACTCACTTGTGTTCTACTCGTGCATATAACATTAACATATAAAACCTAGGCTCGGATGCCACTGTTGGGGAACATAGTAATTTCAAAAATTTTCCTATGCACACGCAAGATCATGATGATGCATAGCAACGAGAGGGGGAGAGTGTGATCTACGTACCCTTGTAGATCGACAACGGAAGCGTTAACTTGGTTGATGTAGTCGTACGTCTTCACGGCCCGACCGATCAAGCACCGAAACTACGGCACCTCCGAGTTCTAGCACATGTTCAACTCGATGACGATCTCCGGACTCCGATCCAGCAAAGTGTCAGGGAAGAGTTCCGTCAGCACGACGGCGTGGTGACGATCTTGATGTACTACTGTCGCAGGGCTTCGCCTAAGCACCGCTACAATATTATCGAAGACTATGGTGGAAGGGGGCACCGCACACGGCTAAGAATATGATCACGTGGATCAACTTGTGTCTCTAGGGGTGCCCCTGCCTCCGTATATAAAGGTTCAAGAGGGGGAGGCCGGCCGGCCATCATAGGGCGCGCCAGGAGGAGCCTACTCCCTCTGGGAGTAGGACTCCTCCCCTTTCCTAGTTGGAATAGGATTCGCGAGGTGGGAAAAGAGAGAGAGAGAAGGAGGGGGGCGCCGGCCCCCTCTCTCCTTGTCCTATTCGGACTAGGGGGGAGGGGCGCGCGGCCCAGCCCTGGCCGCCTCTCCTCTTCTTCCACTAAGGCCCACTAAGGCCCATATAGCTCTCGGGGGGTTCCAGTAACCTCCCGGTACTCCGGTAAAATCCCGATTTCATCCGGAACACTTCTGATATCCAAACATAGGCTTCCAATATATCAATCTTTATGTCTCGACCATTTCGAGACTCCTCGTCATGTCCGTGATCACATCCGGGACTCCGAACAACCTTCGGTACATCAAAATGCATAAACTCATAATATAACTGTCATCATAACCTTAAGCGTGCGGACCCTACGGGTTCAAGAACAATGTAGACATGACCGAGACACGTCTCCGGTCAATAACCAATAGCGGAACCTGGATGCTCATATTGGCTCCTACATATTCTACGAAGATCTTTTATCGGTCAGACCGCATAACAACATACGTTGTTCCCTTTGTCATCGGTATGTTACTTGCCCGAGATTCGATCGTCGGTATCCTATACCTAGTTCAATCTCGTTACCGGCAAGTCTCTTTACTCGTTCTGTAATACATCATCCCGCAACTAACTCATTAGTTGCAATGCTTGCAAGGCTAAGTGATGTGCATTACCGAGAGGACCCAGAGATACCTCTCCGACAATCGGAGTGACAAATCCTAATCTCGAAATACGCCAACCCAACATGTACCTTTGGAGACACCTGTAGAGCTCCTTTATAATCACTCAGTTACGTTGTGACGTTTGGTAGCACAAAAAGTGTTCCTCTGGCAAACGGGAGTTGCATAATCTCATAGTCATAGGAACATGTATAAGTCACGAAGAAAGCAATAGCAACATACTAAACGATCGGGTGCTAAGCTAATGGAATGGGTCATGTCAATCAGATCATTCAACTAATGATGTGATCCCGTTAATCAAATAACAACTCTTTGTCCATGGTTAGGAAACATAACCATCTTTGATTAACGAGCTAGTCAAGTAGAGGCATACTAGTGACACTCTGTTTGTCTATGTATTCACACATGTATTATGTTTCCGATTAATACAATTCTAGCATGAATAATAAACTTTTATCATGATATAAGGAAATAAATAATAACTTTATTATTGCCTCTAGGGCATATTTCCTTCAAAATAAGGCTAGTACAAGTTCAAATTCAACGATAAATAGTTCAAATTCAACATGATTAACCGGATGTTCAACACGTTTGTCATCAACGGATCATGTCGTCACACACATACTATCTCTTGAGCTTCACCCACCAGTGTATATGCGTAAATGGTCTACCCTCTACCTTGTGGTATATCACGACTGCGCGTACATTTTACACAATGTGGGAACGTTGAGTAAATGAGCGAACCAAGCAACAAGAAGCAAAGCTTACGATCTCCACGGGTGGCGCACGCAAGCCGATCCGATCAACCGATGTACAAAACTTGGCGACGGTGGTCTAGATATTGTACCATCGATACGCTAACGAATGCACATTGCGTTCATGGATGATGTGCATGTCGTAATGTGCAATGTGTTTTCGAGCGTGAAATGATCCATGCACGCGCTACCTGAAGAGCCCCCTTGTGCTTATGCCTACGAAATACACGGATATAGCCAACCTCGCATCACAAAACAACTCATCCTCCATGCTCGAGTACCCGGTCATCCTTAGTACTCTAAAAAAATGTCATGAAGTTCGAAAATAAGCTCAATGGCATTTGACCGAACACCTGTTGGGCGTGGTGTCCTCCATTGACATTGTCGACGGGGGCGAAGGGTACCTGGTCGTGGACTGATCATGGGTGGACGACATCGTAGTACAAGGCGAGCGGGACGCCTGAGTGGTGGTTGCAAACGACCAACAATGCATGGGTGGCGGCCGGGGAGGTACAACGGAGGCGTCAGAGGAGGAGGGCACGAATGCAAAGTAAGGAGAGCAGGGACGGAGTGGAAGACAATGGAAGGGAGGAAGATTTTAGTGGGTCGGGGTGTTGTAGTCCTACGTGGCTGTTGTTTGGACTCCCGCAAAGCCCCTCCCCCCCAACTTGCTTCCAATTTCCGGAAAAAGCGTGACCGAACCGATTGGCAGACCGATACAGGACCGTGTTGGATGGCAAAGCACGTCCGGGCCGCATGATCTGAACAGATGCAGTCGGTTTGAGGGTCCGCATTGGAGATGTCCTTATGTGTCGGGAGAATATCTGGTGCTCACAATGTTGGGAAACATATTAGAAAACAAAAAAAATCGCACCTACAATCACTGAAGATCAATATGAAGATGCATTACGAGTTGGGATCATAACCGTTACCATCACCGAGTTGCAGCGAAAAAAGAGCATGTCAGTGTACATCATCCCTCAAACCATCGATGAATGACCCCTCGTACCACCACCGAAAGCACGGCTTCTCTACTTGGTTGTAGGCGTGTAGCCTTCACGATCCGGCAGCGCTTCACCGTCCAGAGCTAATTGTCATCAGAGAATTAGAGGAGGAGATTAGAACCACACTGGGATTCTAATTATGAGGACAAGAGGATTAGTCATGCTCTAATTAGTCAATTAGGACCAACTAGAACATGAACTAGAAGAACTAGAGGAAGCTTCAAAAACTATGTATCCAATAGAGCAAAACCCCTAGTCCACTGCAAGCAAGGGGGGAAAGTCCCCCCTTGGGGTTCCGTCCAATTTGCCTCCCCACACACACAAGGAAAGGGGGGTGCCTTCCTACTTGGGCCCTTGTGGCACCTCTTAGCCCTTTAAGACCCGTTGATTTTTAAATTAAATATAAAATGTTCTAAATACCTCTAGACCATTATATACTTTAACATCTCCGATAACATTTTCCAACTATATAAAATTTATCGACAATACCCGGTATTACCCGATACTCTCCGGAACCCTTCAGGTGACCCCGGAACGCTTTCGGATCCTCTCAGAACTATTTCGAATATTCATGAAACAATTCCAAAAATATATTACCATGACTCCCGTCCTACTAACACTCATCATATTGTGATTTCCTTAAGCTTGTGACCCCGTAGGTTCGGTAACTCATAGACATGAACGAAACCGTTCGTTCAGACCAACAGCGGGACCGTGAACGTCTGTATCGGTCCCTATGAGCACACGAATGACATTCGAGTAAACCTTAGGTTATCATGTCATGTTACTTTTGCTTCACGAGACTTCAAAAAATTTGGGATGCATCGATATCCTCCCGAGCCATCACTATGCTTGTTATACCGAAATCCTCGTTACCTATTTTGTTCTTCTTTCTCGTTTATTGCGACATCCCCATGACGAAGTCATGTGTGTCTAGCCAGATGATGATTGATGCCATCACACCGAGGGGGGGCCTAAGAATATCTCTCAATAGTCATAGGAACAAATCCCACTCTTGAGCTATCCGGCCACTTGTCAAACTTTTCGATGAACCTGTTAGTTGTTGTTATGATCACCATGTTACATGTGACATTTGAGCAACCCCAAAGCCCACTGTACGGTAAGAAGTGACCACGATACTCTCATGGTTTAAGGATCAATTTCACAAGTTAATACTCTGTGTTATTACAATTGAATGCAGACGATATTAACTCAATTCATAACAAACAAGATTGGGTCGATTCAATATGAATGTTCTTCCAATGTCATAATCTCAATGTTGTTTTATGATCATCGTTACACTTAACGATATGTTAAGATCCGGAAAATGTGATCACCAACAACACTTGAGTTAGTCTTAGAGGCGAAACTAGGAACCATTTATTTTACTATTTATCATTCCACACATGCATATAAGTTTTACACTGAATCGCATATTCCAGGATCATAGCAGTTATAGCATAGAATATAAACTCTTTAATTATGAATATGAAAATATAATAATACAAATATTATTGCCTTTCGACATATTTCCAACAGTCTCCCACTTGCACTAGAGTCAATAATCTAGTTGCATGCTTTCTTAACTCATATGGCTACCCAGTGTTACTCATGCTTTGCTAGTGGTGGAGCCTTCGTCTCTGGATCTGACACTCTTCAAATCTGAATGTTTATTTGTGTCGGTAACATCTGGTTTATTGTGCAATTCATTTGTTACATTAATGGTGACTAGTAAAACGCTCGTGCGTTGCTACGGGCTATACTGTATATAAATGAATCAGACAAATTATTGATAATGAAGCTTATTTCTCTCTCATACACCAACCTCAAGGTCGACGGTAGGTTCCCGCGATCTAGTGTAACATAAACATGGCCATATTGGAGGGCTATACTGTATATAATAAAGGGGATTTGTTTTCACTGTATGTATGATACACTACCTGAAAAATGTAACAATGCGACAATCCAGGCTCCCACAAATCCAGACCATACTGAAGAGAAAAATGTCTAAACTATGAACCCTGTTATCTCCAACACGCATACCAAACATAAAAACTCCACCCCATGACACACCCTTATGTTTTCCTGTCGGACCCTCCCCTTCCGCTCGGTTTTCGCCGTAGTGAGACATTTCTCGCTGGAGTCCTCTCCTTTAAAACGGGATGACGCCCACCTCACCTTCGCCATCGCGGCCTCTTTCCTTCACATCATACTTCCCCACGGAGGGATTGCATTTAGACGTAGAAAAAAATCGATGGCGAGGGAGTCATGGAGGAGGGGCAGAGAACGAACCGATGAAAGCCAAAATAAAACCTACGTACAATGTTTGCTCCACCTGGGTCATAGAGGAGTCCCCCTAGTAGAGGAGTTTGGGGAGAGGAGGACAGCGACACGAGGACACGTCGGGAGGATCACAAGGAAGGCACGCTGGTAGAGGAGATCAGGGAGAAGAGGATGGCAGCGCGAGGATGTCGGGATTATCGCGAGGAGGGCAGGCGATGGGAGGATTGCGTTCACATACACGTTAATGGGCCAGCCCAATGCTATGATGTGATGATGTCAAAGGTGGGCGAAAGATAGGAGTGGTGGGATGAGGTGGAGTGAGGCGAGACTACCAACTAAGACATTAGTAGTAGAGATTACTAAGAGTTGGTATAACATACATAATCCTTATGGAAAATGTTAGGCTGAATCTTTGAGTAAGTGAATCTATCTTGTAAACTCCATTGTAGACCATGCATACACATTATTCTCCAGAAGAACCGGTGCAGATTATTTGAGGGAGCTTGATATCCCATAGACCATAGTCCTCGTGTAGTCTTGCATTGAAAGATATAGGTATGTAAGACAGTTAGCTTGGAATGAAATAGATAATTAAATGGAAAAGAGAAGAACTGAAATGAGGTAGAACTTTCAGTAGGGTTACATTTTATTACTCGGACTAACCAAAAGTTCCAGAACCGAGTTCTTGGAGCTCTTTGTCTTTGAGGTCATCATTCTTTATAATCTAAAACATGAATATTTGGTTGGTAAAGAACATTACGTGTTAAATATGACATGTTATAGCAAGCCTAATATCAGGACCACCTCTCATGCGCACAATCAACTCCCTAAAGCCTCTTTTTTTATCAGATGCATAATGCACATCACTTACCGAGGAAGATTTTAGCCTCTTCAACATAACAATCGACATCCCTTGTCAAAGCTCACACCAAAATAACTGCACGTGTAATCATTCTACCCTTTGATTGATAGACTGAAAATAAGTACACAAAAGATAGGAGCTACTCACATTCAAACTTCTGCCACAAGCTCGTTGATGGTCATGCCCCTTCAACATGTTCACACATAGTACATCAAAAAATAATATTCCTCCAATCAGCCCATACAAAATGCCTCAAATTGGAATGATAAAACAAATCCATATTGCATCATTCATTGAAATGATAAAAAATGAAAACATCTCAAACCAATATGTATGTAGAACCTGAAATTATATCTTATGTATCAAAACGACTATACAACCTTCCAAAAAGCGAAGGAGGGCCATACATAATACAATACTCCTTTCCAGCGCTTTACGTCGCCCGCCTCCCAATGCATGCCTGGTCATCTCCATGGCCTACAGGAGGTGCTTCACCTATAGCAGAATTTTGAGATAGGAATCCATTCTTCACCTACAGCAAATTTTCGAGATCCCAACACTATCAGGCTAATACAAAGATCCATGAGAAGTGTGAACGCACCAACGTCTCCGGGTATGCATGGACCATACGGGTAACTGATTTGGGCATCTATAGTGAGGGCATCTGAACAAAAAAATACATAGGGAAAATGGAACATGTCATTTCGAAGATTACATTAATCTTGTCAATGTTAACCACAATACTGAAGATAGGCCATAATGGCCACATGACCATCTGCACTGTACTGATAACGGAACTGCGTGTCTTCATTGCTATCATTATAGATTAACATATTTAATTGTTTCAGCACAAAGGTTCCATAATGTCAGGGTAAATTCAAGAATCTTCACACGCACTTAATAGACCATGTAATAGCATGTTGAAAACTACGCAGGAAAAGCATGGTCCCGAGATACTTAAGTCTTGAGGTCAGTCCAGTCTTACCACGAAAATGAAAAGACCATATGATGTCTGATGCAGCTCCCTATTCATCAGTAGAGAATCCTTCGATTTATTTACATGAAGATTCTTATTGGGCATGGCTGCATCAATCCGAGTATATATATCTGGATGATTGATTCCACACATGTGGAACAGATATTGGAGATTATTAAGATTCTAGCTTATTTCAAACTTTATTTATTTTTATCATAGTTCTAGACTTCTAATGTCTGTGAAAGAAGAAAATCTTGACCGGAACACAAAATGACAACAATAAGAAAAAGTTATCACCGGAGCAATGCAGTTAAGAGTTCCGGATACCTTTCAGAAAGAAGTGACATATATTAGCATATTTTATCAGAACAATTCAATTTGCAAATTAGCAAACATGGACATTCCAGTGCATAGTAGTATGAAAAAAGGTGAAAAACAAGTGAACTGTGACACAATGTAACAGCTGAATCAACAAGGACATGTTAGAATGCGAACATATTGGAGATGAGAATTCCATTGACCTCTTGTTGGACTCTTCAAATCAGATCACTGATGGCGCTTCCAGTAGCGAGGCTTCCCCACGACAAGGCATCTTTCTGGCTATTGTAGCTCTGGAGGATTATGCCATCAGTAGATAATCTACCAGGACCTAAGGCTTCTCCATCCGGCCACGACTGCAGCCGCGTCCACATCGTCGTGGATGCTCCACCATATCCGCCTGGACGAGCGCAGGATCTTCATCACCAACCTCTTGTTTAGCCACGATGCCAAGGTGGCCACCATGCGGCTTGAAGCCACAAACGACATGCTTGAGCACACATCGCGATGTTGGGGGTCACACCCGACAGCGACACCATGCAACGCGTCATGGCGGCGTTCATGGAGGCGTTGGAGCGATGCTAGCTCCCGGCATGGGCTGGCCTATGCAGGGCACTGTTCCTACCCCGTGCGGCGCCCATGCCACCATCACACCATATACCATGCAATCAAATTGGCAGATAGAGTGCAAACTAATGGAACAAAATTGACAAAAAGATGAACAATGTGCAAGTAGCAACCTCAAAATACGAGGACTACTCGTTTTGAAGTTTCAGAAGAGTTGATCTCAGAAAACTTCAATTGAACGCAAGACCGAGTAGCAATGTACCCGGATTAGCAGCCCGATTTTTAGATGGTATAGCTGGCAAATCTTCAAATCTAGTCCCCAATAAGGAAATCAAGAGCAGATCATGAAGTTAATATACAGAGCTTCCAGAAATCACACATTCACCTACATCCAAAATGAAGCCTCCACCTGCCAAAATCACATGCCAAGTTCTTATAGTGTCCCAAAGGCAGTATGTAAGGCAGCGGAATGGATGATCAAATCATAAAACACAATCTTGTATTTACCAGTGATTCAGTATCCTGCACGTCGGACTGGATCTCAGAGAGCCTCTGCTTCATCTTGTCTGCTTAGATCTCACCATGTAAGACGAAACCAACAACAACGAATAGAAATAGGCACGGGAAGAGAGGGTGGCGGTCTTGGCGAAGACCTCGCAGATGCAGAGTCGCAGTACTGGCGCTCGTAGCCTTGGAACACCTCGCTGCTTATGATTGCTCCTTGTGATCGCCTTTCATGGCATGTATTAAAGATAAATGGTAGCTAACCAAACCTGGCCGCTGCCACCGCCGAGAGGAGGTTGAGTAGTCAGCCGTTTGCGTAGGTGAAAGCTGCTATGTACATCCTTGATCCATCGCCCGCCGTCCAGGATCGACCCATGCACTTGAGATAATACTGGGCGCGCATCGAAGGAGACTTCATGACTATGTCCCGGATCCACCCCCCCCCTGTCCTGCTTGACCCATCCACAGGAATCAACACCGGACGCACCGACTCGTCGTCGATGCCGACGAGTTGTTTCATTGCGAGGTCAAGGGGGGCCGCGGAAGGGCCGCACTGGTGCCTGTGCTACTCGCTAGCGGCGTCAACTGGAAAGGGGCGGCTAGGGTTTGAACATGGAGGAGGAGACATGGCTTGCGTGGATTTTTCGTTGCTTGCATGCGTGGGTATGACGGTTTTGCTGGTTCTTTCACCGGATCGCATGGGGGTGGGGCCACATAATTAAGAAGAACGAATCACGTTTGAGGTGGAACGTACGCAGGGAAAACCAATAGCACACGGGAGGAAGGCTCGACGAAGGGTTTGACGACGTAAGACGGGAAACGGAACGCTGCGTTTCTTTTAGGTATTATATATTATTATTATTATTATTATTATTAGAGAATTAGAGATTAGAGATTATTTTTTTCCTAAAAATCTATTATTTTTTTCCTAAAGCAAATTGCATTAATGAGAGAGATCCGTTGATTTGGCTAAGGTAGGAAAGAATCTATTATTTGTTTGCTAAAGAAAATTGCATTAATGGGAGAGATCCGTTGATTTGGCTAAGGTAGGAAAGAATTTATTATTTGTTTCCTAAAGCAAATTGCATTAATGAGAGAGATTCGTTGATTTGGCTAAGCTAGGAAAGTTAGATCCGTGGTCTTTTGTCATTAGGAAAGTGTTGAAAATAAACCGTACCGGACTACCAGCTCCTCCATTAGGTTTTTTTTGCTGGTTAATTTTCGTAGGTTTTTTCGCTGGATTGTCTTGGGTGCGATCGGAGGTTAGGCCCTCGAGTGCGTGGGGGCGGGTGGGGGCTTCGGTACGTGGTTTTTTCGGTTCTTGGCGGCTCAGTGTAAGGTGGGACGAGGTACCAAAAAAACCATAAAAGGTGGGACGAAAAAAAAACCTGGAAACGAGACTACCAACTGCTCCATTAGGAGTAGAGACACTATATCTCCATATAGTCCATTATATAGTAATACTATATCTTCATATAGTCCTATTGCTATATCTCCATATAGTCAATATCTATTTGGAATTACATCATAATTTATCAATAAACTTTTATTAATCCAGATTACATACTATTGAAAGTCTTCTCAAGTTTCAGGCTATACCATTTATAGACCCACAACTTAGGTTCATTTCTGAAAAACTTTTCTTCAAAAATTTATAACCCAATAGTTTATCGGTCATGAAGTTGTCTTGTGTCCTGAACGTCGAGGTTAGTTGGAGTGTGTTTCAACCGGTTTCGTAGTTCAGGGTTGTAAGTTAATGCGTGTGGTTAGTTTGGGGTTGAAATGTAGACTTTTTTCTAGTATAAATAACATTTAAATCATGTTGTAATATGATTGGAAAAAATTTATAATTTATCTGGCTACTGTATACTAAACAATTCTAGTATCACACATATTTATAAGGGGAATAGTAAAATTGCAATAAGCAGCTTATGATAGGTATAAGAGAAACTGTCAAAACAAAGCAGTTTGTAAGGACGTAAATAATATCCATACCTCTGTAACTTCCAAAAACTAAAAACTTACCACGTAACAAAGCATTTACGTATTCCCGTACAAAACAAAGCACTTATCTATGCTTATTGTGTAGAAACCGTGACAAAATAAAACCTAGCAGCAAACTTTCTGTTTCAGCACAACAACTCACAGACTTACAAACTTAACATGGTAAAGGCAATCCTTGGCACTTCATTAAGAAAAAAACATAAAAACAAAATGGTTACAAAGATCAACACCCTCTTCTTCTTTTTCTTTTTTCTTTTGACAGGAAGAGCAACATCCTCATTAACAAACAAAGGAAACAAAGGAAAACGTTTACAATCATCCGACTGATTTCTGGCTGTCGTAAACTGCTTCGTGAAGCGTCCGATCGACTCGATCATGCGGTGCTCGCCTCTCGCGCAACTCGCGTCAGCCATCAACCACCAAACTTTATCTCCTCTTTCGCGAAGTTGAGCCACCCATTTTTACTCCTTGTCTCCTAAAACGTGATCCACTTTCTTCGTCTTTAACCTTTCGTTCTTCTCCCCGTGAACCTCTGCTACCCAAGCTCCTAAAGAATATAGGATGCAAAGCTGGCGGCCATGTTGGAACACAACACATCGGATGTTGTGATGAAACACTCGACGCTGTAGAGATGCTCCGGCGCTGCGACGCAGCACCCGTCGACGGTTGCCATTGTGTGAATTGTGATGCAGCATCCGGTGGTGCTGTCGGCGCTGCGACGCGGCGCTCGTCGCCGGCCGCCGGCGCTGCAATGCAGACCTTGCCAGGGTTGCGCTGTTATACGGCCCGTGGTGGTTGCCTGTACTGCGATGCAGGGTTTGACTGTGCTATGACGGCGACGGTCGTCAGCTGCCGGTCCTGTAACGCAACTCTCGCCGGCGCTGCCGGTGCTTTCGGCTGCCCAATGATGCTCCATCGCAGCTGGGACGAGCCCCAGGTAATGCTTTGACGACCATGACAACATCAACAACCGTGGAATGCTTTGATGACCACGACGACGAGCGTGCTTCAATGGCCGTGGCAATGCTTTCATGACCATGACAACTTTTATGGCCACGAGAATGCTTCAATGACTAGAGCTGCGAGGCATGGCATGACCGCATTGACGACCGCAGCCATGCAAGGAGGCATGCTCCAATAGTCATGGTGATGCTTCGACAACCACGATGCCATCAACAACTGCGAAAATGCTTCGACGAACACGACGGGGCGTGCTTCAATGGGCGTGCCAATGCTTCCATGACCATGATGACTTTGACTGCCACAACAATGCTTCAACAACTAGGGCGACGAGGCAATGCCATGACGGCGTGGACGACCGTGACCATGCAATGAGCCAATGAGGATGTTCCAATGGTCACGGTGATGCTTCGACGACCACAACGACGTCAATGATTGAGGAGATTCTTCAATGACCACAAGGAAAGGCGTGTTCATAGACCGTGACAATGCTTCCATGACCGTGACGACTTCAACGGCCATGGCAATGCTTCAACGACTAGAGCGGTGGGGCATGCCATGACGATTGTTTGACGAGTGTGACCATGCAACGAGGCATGCTTCAAGGTCGTGGCATGCGTCGACAACCACAACAGCGTAGATGACTGTGGACGAGGCGTGCCATCACAGCGTCGACGTTCGCGGCAATGCAACGAGTCATGCTTCAATGAGCTTTATCTAGCATCACCGGTGTTGTTATGGAGCATCGACGGGTTGCCGGAGCATCACCGGTGCTGCGATGGAGCATCAACGAGCAGTCGTAACCTCGCGGGTGGTGCAATGAAGCATCAACGGTCGCCGGAGCATCACTGGTGATGCGATGGAGCATGGTCAGGTCGTCGGAGCATCACCGATGCTGCAATGGAGCATCGAAGGGTCGACGGAGCATCGCCTGTGCTGCAACGGATCATTTTGCCGGGTGCCGGAGCATCAGCATTGCTTTGATGGAACATCAACGGGTCGCCGAAGCATTGCCGGTGCTGAGACGGGACGCCGGAGCATCGCTGATGCTTCCGAAGATGGTCGCAACAGCGTTGGCGCTGCAGCCGTGGCTAGTGCTGACGAGCTTGCCGGCGCTTTGCTTTCAGATGACCGGCGACACGGGTGATTCAACGTGAATGTTGCATCTGGTGCAAGCAAAAGTTCGTGGTCCATGCCGGCCAACTGCGCCTTGTCGCCTGGGAAAGGCCGCTGCGTTGCATACGATGGCTGGCTGGAGTGGCGGCGTAAGATGCATGAGCGTATTGTGGTGTAAGTGATGGCTGGTCCAGGGATTAAGTGGCTCAAATCGATGCAAATGAACGGCTGGCAAGGCGGCTGATCTTTTCGTAAGATCAGCCGGCTTACGCCTAGCAGCGGCCGGAAACAAAAGCATAACATGGGTTGCCTCTCACATGCTCTTGTCTTCTTCTTTTTTGCGATGACACATGCTCTTGTCTTTAATGTCTCTTAGCTAGGCAAGACAATTTCCCGAGAGCTTTAAGTCTCCTGCTCAACATTTTCCAAGGAATCCTTACGTTCAATTAGGAGGGGATTAATGGTTTTCATCCTTATCTACCTTCTCATAGATAGAGTGCACAGTCTCAATTGAAGGATTGACAAGTCCCTTTTTCCCGACCGTATCTTACTCCTCCCTAAGAGGAAAAAAAAATCCGGAAATTTCTCGTTTGTCCGGTTGCAGCAGGTTTGCAACGTTCGCACCCACCAGGGAGCTGTTTTTCACGTTCTCGATTCAAGCAAAGCAAAATTGCTTCTAGCAACAACACAGTGCAGTGCGTCATTCTTCTTCAACCACCTCAGCTACCACGTCTGCTCGCACGGCCAACTCCTCCGTTTTCTCGTTTGCCCGCGCGGCCGCCACACCGGGCTAGCCGTGAGCTCGCAGTATTGCCGTTCATCGCACTACACTCAACTCAAGCTGGCCGGAAAACTATAGACCCGTTTTTCACTATAATAACCCGACCTTCTAGACGAGCCACGGTTTTGTGCCGCACTATATATAAATCGGCGCCGCCCCGCCATGCAAATCAGCACCAACACACAGACGCTTGTGTGTGTTCTTCGGTCAGGGAGTACTGTACCAAAGCAACAAGCAATGGCAGCTCTCCGCGCGCTCGTCGTCGGCATTGCCATCGTCGCCGCAGCCGCACATTATTGGGTCGCCGGTGGCACGGCGACCAAGGGCCCGGTGACGTACGTGTTCGGCGACTCGATGTCGGACGTGGGGAACAACAACTACTTCCAGCTCTCCCTCGCCAGGTCCAACTACCCCTGGTACGGCATCGACTACCCCAACGGCGTCGCCACCGGGAGGTTCACCAACGGCAGAACCATTGGAGACTACATGGGTAAGTCACCACTGACTGTCAACGTTACTACTCCCTCCTTCCATCTATATAGGGCCTAATGCGTTTTTCGAGGCTAATTTTGACCAAATATTAGAGTAATAATATATGACATGCAACTTACACAAAGCACACCGTTAAATTCGTGTGTGAAAGGAGTTTTCAATGATATAATTTTCACATTGTGCATGTCATGTATTATTAATCTTGTCAATAGTCAAATGCGGTCTTAAAAAATGCATTAGGCCCTATATAGATGGAAGGAGGGAGTACTTAGTTCATGAACCGTGTACACGTGCGACGAGATCGAGTGGCATGCCTGAAGGATGTTCGGTCTGATGCAGCGGCCAAGTTTGGCATCCCGCCCCCGCCGCCGTTCCTCTCCCTGTCGTTGGCCGACGATGACTTCCTCGCCGGCGTCAACTTCGCGTCTGGTGGCGCCGGCATTCTGAACGAGACAGGCGTCTACTTTGTAAGCCGCATTACTGCTAACTGCTACTCCTCGATCGGCACTGATCACTACTTTGTAGTACTCCAACCGGGTCATCGCCGACGCCGGCCAACCGGGTCATCGCCGACCGCCTCTGGGCCGGCATGACAACGGCGAGCGCTCCGACTCCGGCTCCTCGCGACGCCGTGTTGGCGGAGGTGTGGTACTCCGGTTGGCGGCGTCATGCCGGCCCAGAGTAGCTCAGTTTTGTGACACGGTTAAATTTGCAGGTCGAGTACTTCTCGTTCGACGAGCAGATATCGTGCTTCGAGACTGTCAAGAGGGCCATGATCGCCAAGATCGGCAAGGAGGCCGCCGAGGAGACCGTCAACGCAGCGATGTTCCAAATTGGTCTCGGTACGTCGTTTGCCTTCGTCTCACTCCGTGAAAAGGTACGAGCTTATGGATTAATCACGCGCATCATAAATTAATCTGGTCATCTGCATCAGGGAGCAACGACTACATCAACAACTTCCTGCAGCCGTTCATGGCGGACGGCACGACGTACACGCACGACCAGTTCATCCGCCTTCTCGTCGCCACTCTAGACAGGCAGCTCAAGGCAAGAACACATCTGATCACTGTCCCAGACTAGAGACATGCACAAAGCTAGAGTCGATTATCAAGTCGGGAATGCATCCATTTGACAGACAGTCCACTGATTAACTATGCAGAGGCTGTACGGGCTCGGCGCGCGGAAGGTGGCGTTCAACGGGCTACCCCCGCTCGGCTGCATCCCGTCGCAGCGCGTCAAGTCGGCCACCGGGGAGTGCATAGCCCAGGTGAACAGCTACGCCGTGCAGTTCAACGCCGCCGCCAAGAAGCTGCTAGACGGCATGAACGCCAAGCTGCCCGGCGCGCAGATGGCGCTCGCCGACTGCTACTCCGTCGTCAAGGAGCTCATCGACCACCCGCAGAGAAACGGTACAGTAACATCGACGGCGCCGGCCAAGCCGTTCCGGTGCGTCGTAGTCCGTGCCTGACGTCCTCTTCTTTTCTTTGTGTCTTGGTGTTTGTTGCAGGGTTCACGACGTCCGACACGTCGTGCTGCGGCGTGGACACGAAGGTCGGGGGCCTCTGCCTGCCGGACTCGACGCCCTGCCGCGACCGCAAGGCGTACGTGTTCTGGGACGCGTACCACACCTCCGACGCCGCCAACCGGGTCATCGCCGACCGCCTCTGGGCCGGCATGACAACGGCGAGCGCTCCGACTCCGGCTCCTCGCGCCGGCGCGCCCGGGCCAGTCGCGGTGCCGGCGCCTTCTCCTTCTCGTGCTTAAATAAAGACTTAGACCCACATTGATGTTGATCGATTTCGCGTCTTTACTTCGGACAGTGTTTCAGTTTTAACTGTGAGATGGATGCTTGGTTTCGCTGCTAATATCTTATCATAAGATTAATCCTATGAGCTCGTATAGATTGAGTATCCCGTGCTCTACTATGCTCAAATTAGTTTCTTTTCTGCCATCGATGGGACTCCAGCACCCAGCCACTTTTTTATTTTGAAACGGATCACCCAGCAACTTCAATCCTTTGTATTTTCAGCGCATTTAGTTTATTTTCTCGGTAGCCCAGGAACTCCATGGTACAGCTTTTGAGTGTGGTGTAAAATTTATCAAAAAATAATGAAAAATACATCCTATATGTGTATTTACACCCACGTCTCGTATACCACAAGATGTCCACTTGCCAAAGTAGAAAATACATCTATAGCAAAACTTATGCATTACTTATGAAACTCAGAATTATGCACTATACAACAATTACGAATTACGCACAACATCATTGACACTGCACCATTGATGTACTCCTATGTACAGTAACACCTGAAACTATCTTGGAGTTATGACAGATATGGTCACATCATTGACACTGCACCATTGAGTACTAGTGGACGACGCCTCTTCATTGCCTACCCTTAAATTAAAATACGCTGGATGCTTAGGCTCACCCAGGATCATATCCTTGTTGCTTAGCATTGCAATAACATCCAACATGGTCGGTCGATTGGCTGCTTTCTCTTGTACACACAGCAGTGCAATGTTAATGCACCTCACTATTTCTTCCGACTGACACGTGGGGAGCAATGATTCTTCAACGACTTCGAACCATCTACCCTCGTCCCACAACTGCCAAGCCTGTTCCAAAATTCATCACATACTTAGGTATGAACACTACATAAACAAATCATATGTTTCATGTTATGTAGATGTCGATGAACTCACATATCCAGTGAGATTGATAAAATCTCCATACCGACGACTACCAGAATTCCTTTGCCCGCTGAGGATCTCGAGAACCAAAACGCCGAAGCTGAACACGTCCGACTTGATGGAGAAGATGCCCAGGGAAGAATACTCGGGAGCCATGTAGCCACTGCAATCATGTAATAATGTATGTTGAATTACTATATAACTTGTAATATAATGTTCATGAGTGGACCACTTCTTCCATCCTAAAGTACTTATCATTTTAATTTTGTCACAAGCCAAACTTTTTAAAGTTTGACCAAATTTATAGAAAAAATATAAACATCTATAATAGCCAATAACCATATAATAAAGACATATTTCATGATTAATCTGGTAATAGTAATTTTGTGTTGTACACATTGGTAGACTTTCCAATAAATTTGGTTAAGCTTGAATTTTTTTGACATGGGATAAACTAGAAGGGTTAAAGGGAGTAATTTATGGACATGGAGTTTCTACTTGCAAGCTCAAATGCCCCCTCATGAGCAGTAAAAAAAAACAGGTCAAAAAATATCAAACAGTCTGATTTTTTGGGTTAAAACATTGACGATTTGTCTACATGCTTACGAATTTTCGTGAATAGAAAACATTTCTAAATGCTCTGGGCAAAAGAAGCAAAATCAATGTTCGAAAAAAGCTATTTTTTAAAGTATTTTGGAGCATTAAGTTTTTTCCCAGGACATTAGGTATAATGAAGATTTGCACTTATGTGACAATTCGTCAATGTTTGTTGATAAGAAAATACATTTTTTTGTTTTACTATTATTTTCAAATTTACTATTCAGCGTGTGTACTTTTGAGCTTGCGAGTAGAAGAACACCTTCTGTAATTTATATGAAACTTACTATGTACCGACCACCCTTGTAGTGTCTCCTTCTGTGTTGTTTGGGCTGAATATTTTGGCTAGTCCAAAATCTGAAATTTTAGGATTCATTTCGTTGTCCAAGAGAATGTTGCTCGGTTTAAGATCTCGATGTATGACACGCAACCGTGAGTGCTTATGTAGGTAAAGAAGTCCTTCGGCTATTCCTTCAACTATTGTGAGACGTCTATTCCAATCCATTAAAGATTTTCCATCTTCACCTGCACATGTACTAAATGTTAGTATAACAAAAGGAAAAAAAAACACTAGAAAGTTGGAGACCTTAATCGTCAAGGGAGTGCAACCTATACTCATATATAGAGGCTATCGAAAACAACATACTGAGATATTTCAGGCACGCAATGTGTAACCAATGAAAGTTGAAATGCAAATATGTACCGAAGATGAAGAGGTCCAAGCTTTTGTTTGGCAAGTACTCATAGACCAGTATTTTCTCCTCCCCCTGAGAGCAACACCCCAAGAGCCTAACCAAATTCCTGTGTTGAAGTTTGGCTATGAGCTCAACTTCGTTTTTGAATTCTGTGAAACCTTGTCCTGATTGCGAAGCTAGTCTCTTGACTGCTTTCTCCATTCCCTCGGGAAAGTAGCCCTGGGGAAATCATATTTTTGTTTGATAACAATGTATGGTCAAATTTTACAAACATACCTCATCTAGTAAAAATCAAGGGTCGGGGATTGCAGAAGTGTTTTATATACTGTGTACCTTATATACAGGGCCAAATCCACCTTCTCCAAGTTTGTTTTCTTCGGAAAAGTTGTTTGTAGCCTGCAATATCTGTTGGAAGTCGAAAACAGAAAACTCAGAGAGCTCTGTTTCAATTTCCCATAGTTCATCTCCTCCTCGCTTGCGTCGTAATCCCCCTTTACCTGCAAAATTGAGAATTGGCGCAACCGTTCTCTTTAGCAGTTTATGACTATGACTCTTTACTGGAGTAGAGTATATCTGATGAGCGTTTCTCGTTTCAGCAAGTAATTCGCTGACCTTTTCTGCCTCTTCTTCTGAGCCGATGACAGTAAACGATGAAGCAGAAAGCCACTAGTACTACAGGAGCAACTACAGATATGGCAACTACCCAGGGTTTGGTTCCATGATTCTTGTCTGCTGGAGCAGGGACCGGAGCGATGGATGATGGAGTGATCCGCCGCATTGGTTGGCCTTTGTAGAACAAATTTGCCTCGAACCTGATGTTGCAGCGCAGCACGACGATCCGTCCTCCCAGGCGCACGGACATGGTGGCGTTGACCATGCCGACAAGCCGCTGGAGACACGCCTGGCAGTTGTCGCTGAACAGGTCCGGCGTGCACTGCGCCAGCGAGTAGAGCGTCGTGGTGGCGCCGCTTGTGCTAATGGAGTCCATGAACGCAGTGGCGAAATGCATCGGCCTGATGGCCGCATCAAGGGCCGTCCCATTCAGGAGGTCACGGACGCCAGCGGCGACGATGGCGGCGTCGCCGGGGATGATCTGCTGGTTCCATTCCTGAAAGAGCGTACCGTTCTCGGTGATGTTGGCTGGGCTGAGCAGGTTGTCGCTGGAGTAGCTGAGATGGCACTCATGCTCAGCGTCATCGTCCATATAGACGGTCGCGCCCCGGTCGTAGGGGCACCTCTGCTGAGCGTCTTGGAACGAGGCCGCGACGCAGTCTCGGCACGCGGTGGCGTTCACCATGTCGCCGCGGCAGAGCGCGAGCGCGTACACCACGTCAGGGGCTCCGCCGGCGGTGGCGGTAGCGTAGAAGTAGATGCGTGTCTGGTTGAGGGTGGAGGCGTTTATGGGGAGGGTGGCGGCGAGGACGGCGAGGTTGGACTGATAGGCGCTGTTGGCCGTGTAATTGCCGCCGTTGCTGCAGATCACCGTTGCCGTTGCCGACAGCGGCGTGAGGAGGAAGCCAAGGATGGTGAGCAGGAGGGACGCCATGGCTAGGCTAGGATGGTGAGCAGGGATGCAGGACAGACGGTCTCGTACGCAAGCAAGCTCTTTGCCTGCTTCTTGTTTCTAATGCAGATCAGCATCACTTGCCGGTCTGTTGCTTTCAGCAGCAAGACAAGTCGGTCAACAATCTTTTTCAAGAAAGTCCTCTGATCTACTAATAATAAGTAACAATGGTACAAAGATTCATACTGTAGTCCTTCATATAGTTGTAGGTAACAACATCATCACTTTTGTTGATTAGTCTCAAGGTGTTTTGAGAGTCTTGGACTACACCGGCAACAACACCAACATCATCGGGGTCGCATTCTTGTTGTGCAACCATTACCTTTCCATCTCTCTTCTTAAACTTGGAGTTCAAAGGGTTGGGCAACTTGCTCTTTACAAAAGGTCTTGGGAAACCTCAGTCCATCTTCTCTTTGTGAAAATTGATGAAGCATCTCAACTCCCATACACAGGAGCCCGTATTGTATATATTGATGACGTCGAGAGTAGAACCCCTTGTGAGATTACAACGTACGGTTGCCTATAACGGTGGGAGATTTACATAGAAGAAATAATAGAAATATAAAAGGAAAATCTCCTTAACAGACTCTTAGAGATAGACTTGCTATACAAGAGATGCCATAGGCCATCATGACAAGTAATGTACCGTGATAATACATGCGTGACATATCTATGTTTAACACCCTCCCTTAATTACAACTGTGCAAGTTGAGATTATGCATGACTTCCTCTAAGTTTCTGCTGCAAGTTGGTTTTTGGAAGGAATAAATTTGATCTCTAGTTGTTTGTTTGCAATTTGTCTGCAAGCTAGGCTAGGGTTCCTCGCCCCCGCCGCCGCTGCCGGCCGCCCCCTTCGCGCCGTCGCCGGCCGCCGGCCGCGCGCGTCCCGCCTCCCTCTCCCCCTCCCCCGCGTTCCCGTCCGCTTGCTCGCCCCCCTGGGCGACGAGCGGGCCCCCTTCCCCGTCCCTCTCCCTCCCCGCTGTCGCTGGCTTGGTCCGCCGGGCCCTGCAGACGGGGCGCTGGCGGCGACGGGCTGTCCCCGAAGGAAATATGCCCTAGAGGCGATAATAAAGTTGTTATTTATATTTCCTTATATCATGATAAATTTTTATTATTCATGCTAGAATTGTATTAACCGAAAACTTAGTGCATGTGTGAATACATAGACAAACAGAGTGTCCCTAGTATGCCTCTACTTGACTAGCTCGTTAATCAAAGATGGTTAAGTTTCCTAGTCATAGACATATGTTGTCATTTGATGGACGAGATCACATCATTAGAAAATGATGTGATGGACTAGACCCATCCGTTAGCTTAGCACTATGATCGTTTAGTTTATTGCTATTGCTTTCTTCATAACTTATACATGTTCCTGTGACTATGAGATTATGCAACTCCCGAATATCAGAGGAACACTTAGTGTGCTATCAAACGTCACAACGTAACTGGGTGATTATAAAGATGCTCTACAGGTGTCTCCGATGGTGTTTGTTGAGTTGGCATAGATCGAGATTAGGATTTGTCACTCCGATTGTCGGAGAGGTATCTCTAGGCCCTCTTGGTAATGCATATCACTATAAGCCTTGCAAGCAATGTGACTAATGAATTAGTTGCGGCATGATGCATTACAGAACGAGTAAAGAGACTTGCTGGTAACGAGATTGAACTAGGTATGATGATACCGACGACCGAATCTCGGGCAAGTAACATACCGATGACAAAGGGAACAACGTATGTTGTTGTGCGGTTTAACTGATAAAGATCTTCATAGAATATGTAGGAACCAATATGAGCATCCAGGCTCCGCTGTTGGTTATTGACCGTAGAAGTGTCTCGCTCATGTCTACAGAGTTCTCGAACCCGTAGGGTCCGCACGCTTAACGTTTGATGATGATTGGTATTATGAGTTTATGTGATTTGATGTATCGAACGTTGTTCGGAGTCCCGGATGAGATCATAGACATGACGAGGAGTCTCGAAATGGTCGAGACATAAAGATTGATATATTGGACCATGTTATTCGGACACCGGAAGTGTTCTGGGGGGTTTCAGATAAAATTGGAGTGCCGGAGGGTTACCGGTACCCCACAGAAGTTATTGGGCCACCATGGGCTTTAGAGGAGAGAGGGCCGGCCAGGAGGCGGCGCGCGCTGCCCTAGTCCGAATTGGACAAGGGGAGGGGGTGGCGCCCCCCTCCTTCCTTCTCTCCCCTTCCTCCTTCCTTCCCCTCCTTGTTGGACTAGGAAAGGGGGGAACCTACTCCTAGTAGGAGTAGGATTCCCCCCCTTGGGGCGCGCCCCTTGAGGCCGGTCGGCCCCTCCTCCCCTCCTTTATATACGGGTGAGGGGGGAACCCCATAGACACACAAGTTGATTTCTTAGCCGTGTGCGGTGCCCCCCTCCACAGATTTCCACCTCAGTCATATTGTCATAGTGCTTAGGCGAAGCCCTGCATCGGTAACTTCATCATCACCGTCACCACAATGTCGTGCTGACGAAACTCTCCCTCGGCCTCAGCTGGGTCTAAAGTTCGAGGGACGTCATCGAGCTGAACGTGTGCAGGTCGCGGAGGTGCCATGTGTTCGGTACTTGATCGGTTGGATCGCGAAGACGTTCGACTACATCAACCGTGTTACTTAACGCTTCCGCTTTCTGTATACGAGGGTACGTAGACACACTCTCCTCTCTCGTTGCTATGCATCTCCTAGATAGATCTTGCGTGTTCGTAGGAAAATATTGAAATAATGCATTCCCCAATAGTGGCATCCAAGCCAGGTCTATGTGTAGATGTTATATGCACGAGTAGAACACAAAGAGTTGTGGGCGATAATAGTCATACTGCTTACCAGCATGTCATACTTTGATTCGGCGGTATTGTAGCATGAAGCGACCCAGACCGACATTACATGACCGTGTTCATGAGACTGGTTCTACCGCCGTGCTTCGCACACAGGTGGCTAGTGGGTGTTTGTTTCTCCAGCTTTAGTTGAATCGAGTGTGACTACGCCCGGTCCTTGTTGAAGGTTAAAACAACACACTTGACGAAAAATCGTTGTGGTTTTTGATGCGTAGGTAAAAACGGTTCTTGCTAATCCTGTAGCAGCCACGTAAAACTTGCAACAACAAAGTAGATGACGTCTAACTTGTTTTTGTAGCGCATGTTGTGATGTGATATGGTCAAGACGTGATTATATAAATTGTTGTATGAGATGATCATGTTTTGTAACACAATTATCGACAACTGGCAGGAGCCATATGGTTGTCGATTTATTGTATGAAATTCAATCGCCATGTAATTGCTTTACTTTATCACTAAGCGGTAGCGATAGTCGTGGAAGCAAAAGTTAGCGAGACGACAAAGATGTTGCGATGGAGATCAAGGTGTCAAGCTCGTGACGATGGTGATCATGATGGTGCTTTGGAGATGGAGATCAAAGGCACAAGATGATGATGGCGATATCATATCACTTATATTGATTGCATGTGATGCTTATCCTTTATGCATCTTATTTTGCTTAGTACGACGGTAGCATTATAAGATGATCTCTCACTAAATTTCAAGGTATAAGTGTTCTCCCTGAGTATGCACTGTTGCTATAGTTTGTCGTGCCGAGACACCACGTGATGATCGGGTGTGATAAACTCTACGTTCACATACAATGGGTGCAAGCCAGTTTTGCACAAGCAGAATACTCGGGTTAAACTTGTCGAGCCTAGCATATGCAGATATGGCCTCGAAACACTGAGACCGAAAGGTCGAGCGTGAATCATATAGTAGATATGATCAACATAGTGATGTTCACCATTGAAAGCTACTCCATCTCACGTGATGATAGGACATGGTTTAGTTGATATGGATCACGTGATCATTTAGATGACTAGATGGATGTCTATCTAAGAGGGAGTTCTTAAGTAATATGATTAATTAAACTTTAATTTATCATGAACTTAGTTCCTGATAGTATTTTGCATGTCTATGTTGTTGTAGATAAATGGCCCGTGTTGTTCCGTTGAATTTTAATGCGTTCCTAGAGAAAGCTAAGTTAAAAGATGATGGCAGCAACTACACGGACTGGGTCCGTAACTTGAGGATTATCCTCATTGTTGCACAAAAAAATTACGTCCTGGAAGCACCGCTAGGTGCAAAGCCCGCTACAGGAGCAACACCAGATGTTATGAATGTCTGGCAGAGCAAGCTGATGACTACTCGATAGTTCAGTGTGCCATGCTATACGGCTTAGAATCGGGACTTCAACGACGTTTTGAATGTCATGGAGCATATGAGATGTTCCAGGAGTTGAAGTTAATATTTCAAGCAAACGCCTGAATTGAGAGATATGAAGTCTCCAATAAGTTCTATAGCTGCAAGATGGAGGAGAATAGTTCTATCAGTGAACATATACTCAGAATGTCTGGGTACCACAACCACTTGACTCAACTGGGAGTTAATCTTCCTGATGATAGTGTCATTGACAAAGTTCTTCAATCACTGCCACCAAGCTACAAAAGCTTCGTGATGAACTATTGCAAGGGATGGATAAGACAATTCCTGAGCTTTTAGCAATGCTAAAGGCTGCAGAGGTAGAAATCAAGAAGGAGCATCAAGTGTTGATGGTCAACAAGACCACTAGTTTCAAGAAGAAGGGCAAAGGGAAGAAGGGGAACTTCAAGAAGAACAGAAAGCAAGTTGATGCTCAAGTGAAGAAGCCCAAGTCTGGACCTAAGCCTGAGATTGAGTGCTTCTACTACAAAGGGACTGGTCACTGGAAGCGGAACTGCCCCAAGTATTTGACGGATAAGAAGGATGGCAAAGTGAAAGGTATATTTGATATACATGTTATTGATGTGTACCTTACTAATGCTTGCAGTAGCGCCTGAGTATTTGATACAGGTTCTGTTGTTAATATTTGCAACTCAAAACAGGGGCTACAGATTAAGCGAAAATTGGCTAAGGACGAGGTGACGATGCGCGTGGGAAATGGTTCCAAAGTCGATGTGATCGCGGTCGGCACACTACCTCTACATCTACCTTTGGGATTAGTATTAGACCTAAATAATTGTTATTTGGTGCCAGCGTTAAGCATGAACATTATATCTGGATCTTGTTTGATGCGAGACGGTTATTCATTTAAATCAGAGAATAATGGTTGTTCTATTCATATGAGTAATATCTTTTATAGTCATGCACCCTTGATGAGTGGTCTATTTTTATTGAATCTTGATAGTAGTGATACACATATTCATAGTATTGAAGCCAAAAGATATAAGTTTAATAATGATAGTGCAACTTATTTGTGGCACTGCCGTTCAGGTCATATTGGTATAAAGTGCATGAAGAAACTCCATGCTGATGGGCTTTTGGAATTATTTGATGCTTGTGAACCCTGCCTCATGGGCAAGATGACTAAGAATCCGTTCTCCGAAACAATGGAACGAGCAACAAACTTATTGGAAATAATACATAATGATGTATGCGGTCCGATGAGTGTTGATACTCATGGCGGGTATCGTTATTTTCTGACCTTCATAGATGATTTGAGGAGATATGGGTATATCTACTTGATGAAACATAAGTCTGAAACATTTGAAAAGTTCAAAGGATTTCAGAGTGAAGTAGAAAATCATCGTAACAAGAAAATTAAGTTTCTACGATCTAATCATGGAGGTGAATATTTGAGTTATGAGTTTGGCCTTCATTTGAAACAATGCAGAATAGTTTCGCAACTCACGCCACCTGGAACACCATGGCGTAATGGTGTGTCCGAACGTCGTAACCGCACTTTATTAGATAAGGTGCGATCTATGATGTATCTTACTGATTTACTGCAATCGTTTTGGGGTTATGCTTTAGAGAGGGATGCATTCACGTTAAATAGGGCACCATCGGAATCCGTTGAGATGACACCATACGAATTGTGGTTTGGCAAGAAACCCAAGTTGTCGTTTCTTAAAGTTTGGAGCTGCGATGCTTATGTGAAAAAGCTTCAACCTGATAAGCTCGAACCCAAATCGGAGAAATGTGTCTTCATAGGATACCCAAAAGAGACTGTTGGGTACACCTTCTATCACAGATCCGAAGGCAAGATATTCGTTGCTAAGAATGGATCCTTTCTAGGGAAGGAGTTGCCCTCAAAAGAAGTGAGTGGGAGGAAAGTAGAACTTTATGAGGTAGCTGTACCTTCTCCCTTATTGGAAAGTAGTTCATCACAGAAATCAATTCCAATGATTCCTACACCAATTACTGAGGAGGCTAATGACGATGATCATGAAACTTCTGACCAAGTTACTACCGAACCTCGTAGGTCAACTAGAATAGGATCCGCACCAGAGTGGTACGGTCATCCTGTTCTGGAAGTCATGTTACTTGACCATGACAAACCTACGAACTATGAGGAAGCGATGATGAGCCCAGGTTCCACAAAATGGCTTGAGGCCATGAAATTTGAGATGGGATCCATGTATGAGAACAAAGTGTGGACTTTGGTTGACTTGCCTAATGATAGTCAAGCCATATAGAATAAATGGATCTTCAAGAAGAAGACTAACGCTGACGGTAATGTTACTGTCTTCAAAGCTCGACTTTTTGCGAAAGGTTTTCGATAAGTTCAAGGAGTTGACTACGATGAGACCTTCTCACCCATAGCGATGCTTAAGTCCGTCCTAATCATGTTAGCAATTGCCGCATTTTATGATTATGACATTTGGCAAATGGATGTCAAAACTGCATTCCTTAATGGATATCTTAAAGAAGAGTTGCATATGATGCAACCGAAAGGTTTTGTCGATCCAAAAGGTGCTAACAAAGTGTGTAAGCTCCAGCAATCCATTTATGGACTTGTGCAAGCATCCCGGAGTTGGAATATACGCTTTGATAGTGTGATCAAAGCATATGGTTTTATACAGACTTTTGGAGAAGCTTGTATTTACAAGAAAGTGAGTGGGAGCTCTGTAGCATTTCTGATATTATATGTGGATGACATATTGTTGATCGAAAATGATAATGAATTTCTGAATAGCATAAAAGGATACTTGAATAAGAATTTTTCAATGAAAGACCTTGGTGAAGCTGCTTATATATTGGGCATTGATACGTCTCCAACGTATCTATAATGTTTGATTGTTCCATGCTATTATATTATCAACCTTGGATGTTTCATATGCATTTATATGCTATTTTATATGATTTTTGGGACTAACCTATTAACCTAGAGCCTAGTGCTAGTTTCTGTTTTTTCCTTGTTTTGGAGTATCGCAGAAAAGGAAAATCAAATGGAGTCCAATTGACCTGAAACTTCACGGAACTTATTTTTGGACCAGAAGAAGCCCACGGAGTATCGGAGTTGGACCAGGAGAGTCCCAGGCTTCCCACGAGGGCGGGGGGCGCGCCCCCTTGCCTCGTGGACAGCCCGGAGGTCCACCGACGTACTTCTTCCTCCCATATATACCCATATACCCTAAAAACTTCGGGGAGCAGAATAGATCGGGAGTTCCGCCGCCAGAAGCCTCTGTAGCCACCGAAAACTAATCTAGACCCATTCCGACAACCTGCCGGAGGGGGAATCCCTCTCCGGTGGCCATCTTCATCATCCCGGTGCTCTCCATGACGAGGAGGGAGTAGTTCTCCCTCGAGGCTGAGGGTATGTACCAGTAGCTATGTGTTTGATCTCTCTCTCTCTCTCTCATGTTCTTGAGGTGGTACGATCTTGATGTATCACGAGCTTTGCTATTATAGTTGTATCTTATGATGTTTCTCCCCCACTACTCTCTTGTAATGGATTGAGTTTTCCCTTTGAAGTTATCTTATCGGATTGAGTCTTTAAGTATTTGAGAACACTTGATATATGTCTTGCGTGGGATACCCGTGGTGACAATGGGGTATTCTATTGATCCACTTGATGTATGTTTTGGTGATCAACCTGCGGGTTCCGCCCATGAACCTATGCATAGGGGTTGGCACACGTTTTCGTCTTGACTCTCCGGTAGAAACTTTGGGGCACTCTTTGAAGTACTTTGTGTTGGTTTGAATA
Organism: Triticum aestivum; assembly: GCF_018294505.1. Classification (NCBI taxonomy): domain Eukaryota; kingdom Viridiplantae; phylum Streptophyta; class Magnoliopsida; order Poales; family Poaceae; genus Triticum; species Triticum aestivum. Next base: position 531,445,409 of record NC_057809.1, on the reverse strand, counting down.
GATGAATCTGAGATTGTTTGATGCATATCGTATAATCATACCCATGGGTACTTGAGGTGACATTGGAGTATCTAGGTGACATTAGGGTTTTGGTTGATTTGTGTCTTAAGGTGTTATTCTAGTATGAACTCTATGATAGATTGAACGGAAAGAATAGCTTCGTGTTATTTTACTACAGACTCTTGAATAGATCGATCAGAAAGGATAACTTTGAGGTAGTTTCGTACCCTACCATAATCTCTTTGTTTGTTCTCTGCTATTAGTGACTTTGGAGTGACTCTTTGTTGCATGTTGAGGGATAGTTATATGATCCAATTATGTTATTATTGTTGAGAGAACTTGCACTAGTGAAAGTATGAACCCTAGGCCTTGTTTCCTAGCATTGCAATATCGTTTCTGCTCACTTTTATCATTAGTTACCTTGCTGTTTTTATATTTTCAGATTACAAAAACCTTTATCTACTATCCATATACCACTTGTATCACCATCTCTTCGCCGAACTAGTGCACATATACAATTTACTATTGTATTGGGTGTGTTGGGGACACAAGAGACTCTTTGTTATTTGGTTGCAGGGTTGCTTGAGAGAGACCATCTTCATCCTACGCCTCCTACGGATTGATAAACCTTAGGTCATCCACTTGAGGTAAATTTTCTACTGTCCTACAAACCTCTGCACTTGGAGGCCCAATAACGTCTACAAGAAGAAGATTGTGTAGTAGACATCAAGCTCTTTTCTGGCGCCGTTGCCGGGGAGGTTAGCGCTTGAAGGTATATCTTTAGATCTTGCAATCGAATCTTTTTGTTTCTTGTTTTAGCACTAGTTTAGTTTGTAAAAGAAAACTACAAAAAAATGGAATTGAGTTTGCCTCATATGCTTCATCTTTTTAATATCTTTCGTGAGAATGATGGAAAGGAAAATTGTGCTCAAGTGCTAGAAGAAGAATGCATTAGAATGTTTGGCACTAAATATTTGAATGGTGAGCATGATTGCAATGTTTTTAGTATGAATGACTTGGATATCTATGATGCTAATGATATGCAAAGCCACAATCTTGGGGATGCTATGTTTGATGAAGATGATTTTTTTGTCCCCCAAGTTTTGATGAGCAAATTTATTATGATGAGAGCATGCCCCCTATTTATGATGATTATTGTGATGACTTGTATGCTATAAAGATTAATGATATCCATGAAACTTTTCATCATGATTTTAACTTTAAATTGGATTATGCCTCACATGATAATTATTTTGTTGAGTTTGCTCCCACTATTATTCATGAGAAAAAGTTTGCTTGTGTGGAGAGTAATAAAATTTCTATGCTTGTAGATCATGAAAAGAATGCTTTAGGTGCTGGTTATATTGTTGAATTCATTCATGATGCTACTGAAAATTATTATGAGGGAGGAACATATGCTTGTAGGAATTGCAATAATATCAAGTTTCCTCTCTATGTGCTTAAAGTTTTGAAGTTATGCTTGTTTTGCCCTCCTATGCTAGTTGATTATTGTTCCCACAAGTTGGTTGCTCACAAAATCCCTATGCATAGGAAGTGGGTTAGACTTAAATGTGCTAGTCATATTCTTCATGATTCTCTCTTTATGTTTCAATTCTTCTCTTTTATGTGAGCATCATTGAAATCATCATGCCTAGCTAGGGGCGTTAAACGATAGCGCTTGTTGGGAGGCAACCCAATTTTATTTTTATTCCTTTCTTTTTTTCTCCTGCTTAGTAATAAATAATTTATCTAGCCTCTGTTATGGTTGAGTTTTTATGTTTAATTTAGTGTTTGTGCCAAGTAGAACCGTTGGGAAGACTTGGGGAAAGTCTTTTTGATCTTGCTGTAAAAAACAGAAACTTTAGCGCTCACGAGAATTGCTGCCATTTTTTATTGGAGAGTGCTATTTAGTTAATTATTTTTGAAGATGATTAATAGATAAATTCCTCACGTCCAGCAATTTATTTTAGAATTTTTGAGGTTCCAGAAGTTTGCGTTAGTTACAGATTACTACAGACTGTTCTGTTTTTGACACATTCTGTTTTTCATGTGTTGTTTACTTATTTTGATGAATCTATGGCTAGTAAAAGAGTTTATAAACCATAGATAAGTTGGAATACATTAGATTTAACACCAATATAAATAAAGAATGAGTTCATTACAGTACCTTGAAGTGGTGTTTTGTTTTCTTTCGCTAACGGAGCTTACGAGTTTTCTGTTAAGTTTTGTGTTGTGAAGTTTTCAAGTTTTGGGTAAAGATTCGATGGACTATGGAACAAGGAGTGGCAAGAGCCTAATCTTGGGGATGCCCATGGCACCCCAAGATGATCTAAGGACACCAAAAACACAATTCTTGGGGATGCCCCGGAAGGCATCCCCTCTTTCGTCCTCATCCATCGGTAACTTTACTTGGAGCTATATTTTTATTTACCACAAGATATGTGTTTTGCTTGGAGCGTCACTTCATTTTCTTTTGCTTTGCTTGATGTTTGAATAAAATATCAAGATCTGAAATTATCAAATAGGAGAGTCTTCACATAGTTGCATAATTATTCAACTACTCATTGATCTTAACTTATATCTTTTGGAGTAGTTTGTCATTTGCTCTAGTGCTTCACTTATATCTTTCTAGAGCACGGTGGTGGTTTTATTTTGAAGAAATAGATGAACTCTCGTGCTTCACTTATATTATTTTGAGAGTCTTTAGAACAGCATGGTAATTTGCTTTGGTTATGAATTTAGTCCTAATATGATGGGCATCCAAGAGGGATATAATAAAAACTTTCATATAAACTGCATTGAATACTATGAGAAGTTTGATACTTGATGATTATTTTGAGATATGAAGATAGTGATATTAGAGTCATGCTAGTTGAGTAGTTGTGAATTTGAGAAATACTTGTGTTGAAGTTTGTGATTCCCGTAGCATGCACGTATGGTGAACCGTTATGTGATGAAGTCGGAGCATGATTTATTTATGAATTGTCTTCCTTATGAGTGGCGGTCGGGGACGAACGATGGTCTTTTCCTACCAATATATCCCCCTAGGAGCATGCGTGTAGTACTTTGTTTTGATAACTAATAGATTTTTTAAATAAGTATGTGAGTTCTTTATGACTAATGTTGAGTCCATGGATTATACGCACTCTCACCTTTCCACCATTGCTAGCCTCTCTAGTACCGCGCAACTTTCGCCGGTACCATAAACCCACCATATACCTTCCTCAAAACAGCCACCATACCTACCTATCATGGCATTTTCATAGCCATTCCGAGATATATTGCCATGCAACTTTCCACCGTTCCGTTTATTATGACACGCTCCATCATTGTCATATTGCTTTGCATGATCATGTAGTTGACATCATATTTGTGGGCAAGCCACCATTCATAATTATTTCATACATGTCACTCATGAGTCATTGCACATCCCGGTACACCACCGGAGGCATTCATATAGAGTCATATCTTGTCCTAAGTATCGAGTTATAATTCTTGAGTTGTAAGTAAATAAAAGTGTGATGATCATCATTATTAGAGCATTGTTCCAGTGAGGAAAGGATGATGGAGACTATGATTCCCCCACAAGTAGGGATGAGACTCCGGGCGAAAAAAGAGAAAAAAAGAGGCCATAAAAAAAGAAAAGAGAAAAGCCCCAAATAAAAAAAATAAAAAAAGAGAGAAGGGGCAATTCTACTATCCTTTTACCGCACTTGTGATTCAAAGTAGCACCATGATCTTCATGATAAAGAGTCTCCTATGTTGTCACTTTCATATACTAGTGGGAATCTTTCATTATAGAACTTGGCTTGTTTATTCCAATGATGGGTGTCATTGTCAAAACCGGCGGATCTCGGGTAGGGGGTCCCGAATTGTGCGTCTAAGGCGGATGGTAACATGAGGCAGGGGACATGATGTTTACCCAGGTTCGGGCCCTCTTGATGGAGGTAATACCCTACATCCTGCTTGATTGTTCTTGATAATATGAGTAGTACAAGAGTTGATCTACCACGAGATCGAAGAGGCTAAACCCTAGAAGCTAGCCTATGGTATGATTGTATGTCATCCTATGGACTAAAACCCTCCGGTTTATATAGACACCGGAGAGGGCTAGGGTTACACAAGGTTGGTTACAAAGGAGGAGATATACATATCCGTATTGCCTAGCTTGCCTTCCATGCCAAGTAAAGTCCCATCCGGACACGAGACGAAGTCTTCAATCTTGTATCTTCATAGTCCAACAGTCCGGCCAAAGGATATAGTGTAGCTGTCCAGAGACCCCCTAATCCAGGACTCCCTCAGTAGCCCCTGAACCAGGCTTCAATGACGTTGAGTCCGACGCGCAGTATTGTCTTCGACATTGCAAGGCGGGTTCTTCTCCAAATCTTGAATGTCTGTTAAGTAGTGTCCAGCCCCATAAATGTTGGACTTCTTGGTTTCTGTGCTTAATAAGGGCTATCTTCCACGCGTCGAACGAATACGAGGAGCCAGGGTGTTTTTACATTTGCCCCCCTAGCCAGGTAAATAAATTGTCTATTAAAGGGATGGGGATTCTTAGATCCAGTCCATACCATCCTCCCACGGCAAGAATCCATCAGAGTGCGCTTCAGAAAAAATCCACTCCAACATGGCCGACCACCGCAGCTCCTCCTCCCGCCCCGTAGCCCTAAGCCCGGTGATTGGGAGAGGTGTTTAGTCCTGCAAAGTCGATTAATAGAGCTGCAGACTCAGGGATTTCTCCCTCCAGCGTATATGGTCCCCGTCCGAGCCGGGCTCGCCACGTATAATGGCAGGGAGCAAGCAGAGAGCTTCTCCACCTCCTCTAAGGGGGAGCGGGTGTGCCTTGTTCCTTACTTACTAAGGGGACTCGGATTTCCAATTCATCCGTTCCTCCGCGGGCTCCTGGAGTTTTATGGTCTCCAACTGCATAATTTTACCCCTGCTTCCATATTACACATCGCCAGCTATGTTGCCCTTTGCGAGCTATTTCTGGTCTGCGAGGCTCATTTTGAGCTATGGAAAAGGTTATTTTGCCTTGTGCCCCGCACACATAAGGGGTCACTTTATCAAGTGGGCGGAGCCGAAATATGGCGCATCACTGAAACCGGATACCTGTCCGGTACTCCGAAGATGTCTGAAGACTGGCCTTCGGAGTGGTTTTATATGGAGGACGTCCCCCTTCCAGACCCTGTTCGGCGGGGTCTTCCTGAGTTCAACAATGCTCCTCTAAAGAAATGCCGAAGCTGGCGCCCACGGAGCCCCCATGAGGAAGACAACAGAGAAGTCCTTTACCTGATGAACTGGATTAAAGCGCTGGCTCAATCAGGATTGACAATAATCGAGGTTATGTCAATATGCATAACGTGGGGAGTGCAACCACTTAAATATTGAGGGCACCCCCTGTGGTGTTTTAACGGGGAAGATGATGCCACCCGTTGTGGGCGTAAGGGACCGGACTCCGCTGCCGCTTTAGCAAAAATTCTGTCTGAGTTGTTCAAGGGAGAGGAAGAGGAGTTCATCCGTATCAAGCCACTGGATGGATTCTCCATGTACAACCCTCCAAGCTGGGTGAGTTATACCTCTTTACTCCCATTCTTCCCGCATTCTTCGTCGTAGGTACTCACCTTGCCATTTTACGACAGGAACTGTGAAAAGCTGTAAGGGAGGTCAACAGCCCATCTCCACAACCAGAGGACCCTGGTCGGGCCCTCAGTCCCGGACTCGAAGAGGATCCGGACATATTCGTGGAGGTGATAGACAAGCAATTCTATCAATTGAGTTGCGATGACGCCATGGTGGCCATAAAGGACGACTATCCCGGACTGCTCCCTGTGTCGCACGTAAGAAAAACCAAAATCCCAACTCCCAAAAATAGGATCCCCTTTTAGACACTTCACCTACCGTACAAAATGGTGTTTTATAGGGAAGGCATTCAGGACGCCGTGCCGAACCCGCAGCAATTCGCCAACAAGAGACATCGAAGCCGGGTAGGCCAAAAAGGAAGGCGGTCAGGACGGAGACGCCGATGCAGAGGTATGACACAAAACCTCGCTCCATGGTTGTCATCTTTCTCAAAATGCAATGACGTCCATGCTTCTTTAATAGAAAAAACGCTCGCTGGAGTATATCCGGAGAGGCTGCCGATCACGCTTCCACCAGTCGGGCTCCAGGGCCGGACACAGAGGTGGATGCCAACATGGGGCGGATGCTAGATGCTCCTCCTACAGAGGATGCAGATAGATTATCCGCTACAAATTCTGAAGTGGAGAGCGCTATGAATCATAGGCATTGCCGGGCCGTACTCTGTGACGCTTGCTTCTCGCTAGAGGCATTTGATGCCTTCAATTCTGGAGACGCGTACCTCCGTGCTGCTCAAAATGGTCTAGCCAGAGCCACGGACTAGCATGTAAGGGATATACGGGTAAGCAAATCTGACGACTATATGTATCAGTAGCCCCTGAGACTTGAAACAGTTGACGCAATTGATTTAAGGATCATTATTTGTGTAGGTTCTTACGGAGAAGAATTCCCAACTGTCTCAAGAGCTGGACGAATGCAAGGCCCAGCTGGAAGCCGCTATTGCCGCATTGAAGGAGTCCAAAAAGGGTCCCCCTGGTAACTTTTTTGTCTATTGCAAAGAATATCGGTACCAAGTAGTATGCGACATGTATGCACACCTAACAATAGATGTTGCAGGTGGCCCCGGAGTGAATCTGGAGGCCATGGAGGCGGATACGGCACGTGATGATCGACAACGAAATGCTGGCGAGCGCGTGCTGACGCGAGTCAGGCAGGAGAAAAATGATCTCCAAGATGCCAATATCCGGCTGGGCGTGGAACTGAAGGATGTCCGAGCCCAGCTTGCGGACTCCATGAAGGAGAATAAATGGCTTCAGCGCAGCATTTTTAGTAAGTGCTTGAATGAACTTTTTAAAGGAGTTCGGCGGAGAAGCCTGCTAACAGCGTTACATCTACAGGTATGCTGACGGGCCACCCCGCGGAGGAGATGCTCGGGTCTTCGGGTGATCTTCTACCAGAGCTCTCACAACTGCACAAACAAGTTCGACATGTGATGCAGAGTATTGCTCAAGCCTTGTGGCCATCCGCGTCCCCGCCAGGAGGCATGGGGGAGCTTATAGAGAAGCTCAAGGGAGCGCGGCGACGCTTCCGATTATGGAAAATATGAGCCTGCCGACAAGGTGCGAGGGAAGCCTGGGCTATGGTGAAGACACGATATACCAAGGCTGACCCAAACCACATGGCCGAGGTCCGACCTGTGGGGCCCGATGGGGAAGAGATCCCCGTCAGTTTAGTGTATGATAAAGTAGAATTAGCCGCAAAGTATTCCCAATAGGATTGTAGGCTAGACAGCCTGTTGGAGGGTATAGAAGAAGAATTTAATCAGTCTTAGTGATTGTGTACTTCAAGTGACATATGTAATGTCCCTAGCCGGATTGTAAATCATTTGTCATGGCGGACCTTTTCGCTTCAACCTCTGGACCCGATAGTCCGGAGTGTATCCGAATACCCACTCGGTTAGATAAAAACCGGGGTATGCATGGAAACCAGGCGTAGGGGTCATAAGTGCTTGAACAGACAAGTACCCAACTAGCTATGTTATATTACATGGATAGTAAGAAACATATTCCAGGGAGAATAGTTCCGTTAAGGGTTCCTTTCCCTGGGTATGCATGCTCTAATGTGCACGTCCGAACTGCGAGACGCGGGTTAAAAACATCTGGGGCGTGTAGTAATTTAAATGAAATTCATCTTTTATTCATCGACCGAATATTCCCTTAAGAACGCTAGCTTTCGGCTTCACCCAGTCTTAGGTACGCATCCGGCTGACCCGACAGTAACAATCGCAGAGGTGCTCCCCTTATGCCCTAGCTGAATTAACAGGAACGTAGGGCATAAATACAAGAGCCAGGCAACCCAACTTGGCCAAAACTTAAGTCATATCGATGCATATAATGGCGAAAAAGGTACATGCGGAAGAATAACACATGTGCGGGGAATAAAGCCTGGAAAGGTAATTAGATTAAGCTTCTGTATAGGAAGCCCCCAGGTATATTGAGCGCGGTTAGCGCGTCAAGATTGTGTAACCAAGACACAAATGTAGCCCATTAGGGCCTTGAAGAGAAAATAGGGAAAGAAAGAGATAAAAAACAGGTGTGCAAAAATTCATGGAGGTAAGGAGACGAACATAGAGTCCGGCGCTAGGCATAGAATCTTCGGAGTCTGGCTGCGTTCCATGGGTTTGGCTCGATTCGATTATTCGATGCATCCCGCAGACGGTACGCTCCACCGGTCAGAACCTGGTCAATAATGAAGGGACCTTCCCATTTGGGCTTGAGCTTGTTCTTTTTCTTCTTTGGCAGGCGTAGAACTAGTTCACCAACATTATAGGTTTTGGCCCGCACTTCTCTACTTTGATACCTTCGAGCCTGTTGCTAATAGAATGCGGAACGAGCTTTTGCCACGTCGCGCTCCTCCTCCAGGGCATCCAAACTGTCCTGCCGATCAAGCTCGACCTCTCTTTCTTCGTACATGCGCACTCGAGGTGAGTCATGAATTACGTCGCAAGGCAGCACCGCCTCAGCACCGTACACCATAAAAAACGGCGTGTATCCGGTAGTGCGATTCGGCGTGGTCCGCAGCCCCCATAGTACGGAGTCGAGCTCCTCTACCCAATGAGTGTCTGATTCCTTTAAAGATCGGACTAATCTGGGTTCAATGTCGCTCATGATAAGACCATTCGCTCGTTCGACTTGACCGTTAGTTTGCAGATGATAGACAGAAGCATAATCAAGCTTGACGCCCATGTTGCTGCACCAAAGTTTCACCTCGTCGGCTGTAAAGTTCGTGCCGTTGTCAGTGATGATGCTGTGGGGGATGCCATAACGGTGTACAACCCCGGATATGAAGTCTATCACCGGTCCAGATTCAGCCGTTTTGACAGGTTTGGCTTCTATCCATTTGGTGAATTTATCCACCATGACCAGTAAGTATTTTCTCTTATGGGTTCCCCCTTTGAAGGGTCCGACCATATCGAGCCCCCAGACCGCAAAGGGACAAGTAATGGGGATTGTTTGGAGGGCGGTAGGTGGCATGTGGCCTTGGTTTGCAAAAAGCTGGCAATCGCCACAATGATGTACTAGATGCTGTGCATCTGTTCGGGCCGTCGGCCAATAAAAACCTGTACGGAAGGCCTTGCTTACAAGGGCCCGGGCTGCGGCGTGGTGGCCGCCGAGTCCGGCATGAATTTCTGCCAAAAGCTTCCGCCCTTCCTCTTCGGAGATGCACCTTTGAAGGACTCCAGTTGTGCTTTTCTTATAAAGCTCTCCCTCATGGACCTTGTAGGCTTTAGATCGCCGCACTAGGCAGCGGGCCTCGTTTTGGTCCTCGGGTAATTCCTGTCTGGTTAGGTAGGCCAGGAATGGTTCTGTCCACGGGGCGATGACGACCATTATCACGTGGGCTGAAGGTGTTATTTCAGTGGCAGAGCCTCCGATTGTTTTAGAGTGTTCGGCATCTGGGGTTGTGGCCGGGTCCGGACTATTTTTGCCGGTGTCCCCTTCCCATACCACAGATGGTTTAAATAGTCTTTTCCAGGAAGATGTTCGGTGGGACAGGGTCGCGTTTAGCACCGATATGGGCTAGGATGTCCGTCGCCTAGTTGTTTTCCCGAGCCACATGATGGAATTCAAGCCCCTCGAACCGAGCTGACATTTTGAGGACGGCGTTGCGATATGCCGCCATTTTTGGATCCTTGGCATCACTACAAAAAAATACACTTCCGTGATGATACGTGTTTGTCACAGTAGGTCGCGTTTTCTGTCATGCGTGTACATCCATGACAAATTTATGACAGAATCAAGATAGTCATACCTGTGTTGTCGTAGAAGTGTTCCATGACATTGCCAAAATTATCATCACGAAAGTGTCCACTTCCATGACGATAAATCGCGCGTCACAGAAGTGCTTTCGTTAAGGGTGACCGACACGTGGCATCCACCATAACGGAACACCGTTAAGCTATCGGGTCGGGTTTTGGATCCGATAACCCGTTAACAACCCCGACCAATGGGGATTTTCCACGTGTAAAATCATTTTGGCTGGAGGAAACACGTGTCAGCTCACCGTTGGGACAGATGTCATCCGCTCATTGGACTGAAGGCGCCTATGATACGGTGACACATGGCACGGCCCAACAGAGGCCCATTCCTGTGAAAAGGCCGGCCCGTTTGACTTGGTCCAAAGGTGGCGGGCCGGCCCACGGAAAGCCTGTTAACGGCCTGTTCGCATATAGCCCATTTACATCCCGCTAACCTAGGGCCCGTTACGCCCTATCCGAATTAGGCCCAGTAGCGTCATCTGGGCCGTCCAATATGATTCAGCCTGTTTTAACTTCCGGCCCATGTGTGGCCCATGACTTCTTTCGGCCCATATGAGGACCTTTGTAACTCTTGGCCCATTAACGACCCATGGTGAAACTGGCCCGTAATGAACATTGTATAACTTTATACCCATTAACGGCCCGTTATTCCATTGGGCCGTTTCCAGCCCAAGTTATCTTTCGGCCTTCTCAGGGCCCATTGATTCTTGGGCTCATTTGCAGCATTCGGTTACATACGGCCCGCTACTGTCATTTTCTGCTTGTGGGCCAAATTCAGCCCGTCGTTACAGTCGGCCCGTTTGCGGACCGTTAATACGTTGGGCCGTTTTCATGTCAAAAAAACCCGTTGAGCTGTTTTCGTAGAGTTATCAAATACGGCCTATTAACGGCCCGTTATGGTCCACGAATAGTACGGCCCATGATTGGCGAAATGATGATACGCCCCGTACAAGGCCCATGGATCCTACAGCCCGTATGAGGCCCATGGATAGTACGGCCCGTAGAAGGCCCATGGATCGTATGGCCCGTAGAAGGCCCATGGACCCTACGGCCCGTAGAAGGCCCATGGACCCTAAGGCCCATATAGAAGGCCGATGGATCATACGGCCTGCAGGAGGCCCATGGTTACAACAGTCCGTGTGTTGCCATGATTATTTTGGCCTAGTTACCAAAAATAGGCTATTGTGGCCACTAGAAAAAAACAGAAAAAGAGTGCAGTGACTACAAGCAAACAACTAAACAAGACAATAAGGAAATAAATAAGCAAGCAATTAAAGCTAGCCTATTACCGCTATTACACATATTACATCCACTGGGCATCAAAGTTCACCACCAGTGCAAATATAGGGAACAAAGCAGCACATTACATACACTGGCCGTCAAAATTGGCCACCAGTGCAAATAAACGCGGCAGCAAAACAAGAGCATAACTGAAACAACTTCAGAAGAGCTCAAGAAACGTTATCCTGGGTATCCACCATGCTGGCAATAAGCTTAGCAAGCTGATTAGCTTTGTCCTGTTTGGCGCTAAAATCCTCCAGCGCTTGCTGTTGCACCAGAAAGTATGCATCTGAATGCTCCAGGGACTTCCACAGTCCTTCTGCTTCTTGTCGCAGCATAGCTGATCGGTGTCTTTCAGCTTGTAGTTGAGACTCGAGAAACCGAACTGATTCAGACAGTGAGTTTGAATAGCTTGTGCAAGCGGTAGTGGCCAGTAACTCGAACACTAAACCAAGACAGGACTTTGGGGTTGTCTCGCTGTCTTCAAGATAGTCTTCCTTAGCTATTTTATCAGCTTTGTTGGAGACCAACAATGATGTGTCACTATCCTGAACATTATCTGCATTACTTCCTTTACCATTGCTTAATAAGGCACTCTTCCCCAATATTCTGTCAACATTCTAAAAGAAGAAACAAGCAGACACATAACAAGTTTAGCATGTACTAGTATATGAAACTCATTTCGGTGAACTAGTTCATTAGTAAGGTGGACAGGATTAAACTACTAAGTCTTCTATTGCCAAGTACTAGTACATAATAAAAGCATCAAACAAACATATATCTATGTCCTATGGTCACTGCATTGTCTTGCCAAATCAAAATAGAGACACGGTTCAAATCATATCAGTTCAAGACAAAGCATCAGTGAAAGAATACAAAACGTGGGAAACAACACGGCACAACAAGATTTCAGATGGGTACCACGGGTCTACATGTACAACAACACTATTGGCTCTGTTGTGATGCTAGTAATGTGCATGATATGAAAGTCAACTGTATACACAATTGAAATTGAAATCAATAGAGCTATTGATAAGAGCAAACCTGTTAAAGAAACATGCGTGAACATACCTGCTATGCCATTGGAGTTTCGATTGGATCCTTCAATTTAAAAATAAGTTTGTATGAGTAAATATAGTGATACAAGAGCAAAGCAATCATAGTTAAAAAAGCACGCCTAAGCGAGCGCTTAAGAGCGCCTAGGCTCTAGGCGTTGGCAAAACGCATTGCGCATAACTACGCATAATCTGTGCATAACTGCGCATAAGCATGCGCTTTGGTCAGTAAAGCGCAAGGCGGTGGCAAAACGCACAATTAACGCCTAGCGCTTTTTTGAAATATGATAGCAATGGAATCTTAAATTAGAGCAATTGTTCTTCAGGTTTAGGCACTTGTTCTACATGAACATAGTACAGTAAGACGCAAGAATATAATACTTAAAATAGAAAATGAGCTCATAGACCTTACCACATTCTTGGTCTGGGACCAGTACAAAACACGGCGTTCCCAGTCATCGTCAAGTAAATGTGTCTCAAGGGAACGTAAGGGAATTTGATGAGTTTGTTTGCCGGTGAAGTACGTTTTCTTCAGGTAATTTCGATACTGCCACCAAGCATTCTTGAAGATAGCAGAGGTATTAGCACAGGTTACCTCATCCAGAGTTTACAAATCGGTCCTTCTCTATAGAGAGAAATGGGAAAATTTGCTGTATTATAACCATCATGGAGGTAGGATGTATGGGACGAAGCAAAGTAATTGCCATGAATAACATTACTTACACATAACTCCTGGACAAACACCCGCAACTGACATTTTCCTTCATCTTTAGTATAATATTTCCAAGATGGGAAGATACGCACATACGATTTAACAACATCAAATGCGATAGATGCTAAACTACGACTAGCTGGTTGTGCTTCCTCCACAGGAATAGGCGTACTAACTGGTGGAGTTGGGGTTCGCCGTGATAGTACAAGCCCTTTGGGCACTGGAACTGCCTTACTAACTGCTCTTGTTTGGGAGCTCTGTGGTGGAGATGGTGCTGTGTCAACAGGAACTGGGTTACTATCGGCTGGGGTTGGGGTTAGATTGGGTGAAGCTGGTTCTCTGTCCATCGTAGTAGGGGTACAATCTGCGAGAGTTTGGGTTATGTGTGGTAGGGCTGGTTCTTGTGCATGTACAACCAGGGTGCTATCTCCACCAAGAGGTAGCACTGTTTTATTTGAAGATCGTGTTTTTAGTCCGCCAGATACTGGCATCACCCGCTCCAATTCAAATGGCTGATAAACAGGAAACAAAGTTGAATGTATAGACATTGTATGAGAGACAGATGCAATAGATAGTGTGGAAAAAAGAGGGCATGAAATAGTTGACATGTATATTGTTTAACTAAAACGGATAGCATGACATAATTTCACATATATGATGTCTATCTAAACTGGATAGCATAGCATAACATAATTCAAAGATATGATGAATAACTAAACATGATCGCATGACATAATTCACCTACATGTTATCTAAGTAATTAGGATCGCATCATTTAATTCCCATATGTGATTTATATACGAAACAGAGGGCATTCGATATGATGTCTGAACTAAGAACATGGTGTTGAATATTGTGTATATGATGTCTAAACTATGCAATGCAAGACACCGTATGCATGATATGAGCAGTATAACCGTGCCAAGTTAGAGCATACACCTCAGTGGGGGAATATGACTGGTCATCTGTCTCTAAATCCATCTCTGAGGAGTTATCGGGACCCAACAAGAGATCTGCTTCGACAGGTAGCACTGTCTTCTCTGAAGGCCTTGTTTTCACTCCAGATTTTTCCATCTCCCACCCAAATGGCTGATTCACAGGAAGAGTAGTTTAATGCACAAACATTGTCAACAAATGGAAATGTAATGAAGAAAAGGATGGGCAAGATATCATTCAAATATATGATGCCTGGTTAAACAGGATGGCATTGCACATTTCACATATATTATGGCTGGCTAAAAGACATGAGACTGCATAATTCCCATATATGCTATAGAAACTAAACAGGTGGTATTACAGAACATGTCTAAACTAAGCAGATGACATATATGATGTCAAAAGTAGGCACCACAAGGCAACATATGCATGATATGACTAACATCATCATGCCAAGGTAGAGCAAACACCTTGGGGGGTAAATAGGAGTGGTCAGTGGCGTCTGAATCCGCCTCAGAACAGATATCTTCCTCTGGATTACAATCTGGAGAGGGGTGGGGAGGGTTTTCCATTGAACCCACCATGGAGCGATGTCTGCATGACATTGTATTGCCACGCAAAACTCTTCTCTTTTTCTCTACATGTTCAGCATGATTGTGTACAATATATGACATGCATACGAAAAAATATGGTGCGATTATGTAAGGAGAGCATGCATAAATTTAGAGTGATGGTAACAACCAGTGGATCGATGTTTTTTCGTTGAACCAAAATATCCCTAATGGATCGACGTGAATGTATAGTAATAAGTGATGCAACAAGTGTACAACCTATTTGCCATAGCCATGTCGACCTCAGCACGATTGGGTTGGTCGCTGAAGCAGTTGAGGTAGAGGTGGCTGTCGGAGGTGTGGAGGAAGATCTGAGGAATCTGTAGATGGCATCCAGGGCACTGCTCTATTGTGATGGATCGTTCTGTTGTTGGAGCAGCTCCGGTGAGCCGTAAGACGTCAAGGCTGAAGCAGCACAAGACAAACATCGTCAATCTCAAGTGGGATTCTAATAGCATCTCCAATAGATGATGTAAAATGGATGTAAAATTAACATCACCAAAAACCACCTGACTACAACAAATGAGGTAAAAACTGTTGACTCTGAACTTAACTGTCGAAACTGAAATTTACTGTGGAATGTGAATGCTACTATCGAAATTGAACGCA
This sequence comes from Triticum aestivum, assembly GCF_018294505.1. NCBI lineage: Eukaryota > Viridiplantae > Streptophyta > Magnoliopsida > Poales > Poaceae > Triticum > Triticum aestivum. The sequence continues at coordinate 531,430,307 of NC_057809.1, read as the reverse complement.
ACGATAGCAGAGAGGCACTTGACATGCAGTTTAGGGAGGGCCTGCAGTTCATCTTCAACCTGCACCCCCTGAGCCGCCAGCCACCACCGGCCGAACCACCGGCCCCAGCGCCGCCTCGCCGCCCCGAAACAACTCGCCACCGCTTGGCCAGCCCTCTAGGCCCCCCGCCCCCACCCTAAACCCTAAGATAGATAGTGGGGTACCTCTCCGGCGAGCCCCCGTCCCCACTGCGGGTGGTTCTTCCTTAACTCCGGCGAGCCCCCCAACCCCTGAAAATCGACTGACCCAAAAGTCGATTCAGTCGACTGAAGTGTGGCTTAATCAGAGCAGAGCAGTAGCACGAGCGAGGGGGAGAGTAGCAGCAGCAGCTGGGCGAGCGAGCGGTTGAGCGAGAGCCGGAGTAGCGGCAGCAGTGCAAGCGATCAAGCAAGAGCCGGAGCAGCAGCAGCAGATCCGGCTGGTAAGGGAGAGCCGCCGTGGAGATGTCGCCTGCGGCGCCGGCTTCAAGGTAGCCGCTCCATGGGGGTGCGGGAGGGAGTACCGTCGGCGCCGGGAGGTTGAGTTAAGGAGAAGGTGTGATGTGATTAGTGTACAACATCTTTGGTGGCACCGAGTAGGCCTCTGCTTCATCCGAGGAGTAGGTGAGGATGTTGCGGTTCCGGTGGAGCAGGTTAAGGCGGCGTTGTGGGGATGGAGCAGCCACGATAGGCGAGGCGATCATCGAAGCAGCTCCTTGGAGGTGGAGGACGGGGCAGCTGAACCGGCGGGACGGCGAGATGGACGATGGATCCTCATCCGGGTAGGTGGACGAGGGACGTCGAGCTATTGCGGTGGACGACGTCGTCGGGGAAGAGGCTCCGGCTGGGCAGCGGTGACGTGGCGGACAAAGGAGGGTGGGGTTTCGCGGCTGGAGCGGAGAGGTTATGGCGGCCTGGGAGATCGAATGGTGAAAAGGGCGCAATGGGAGGGGGTGAAGCATGACATTGGGACGCGCTTGTCCAAAATGTAGGGTGTGTTACAAAAGTACCCCCCACCGATTTGAACTAGTGGCCCTTCCGTCTCAGGGTTAGAAGGGGGATTTCTCATGTCGGGATTTGGCAGCTGGAGGGAGTTTTCGCGTGCGTTGTAATTTCGGGATAGCAAGGCACGGGTTGTGAAGGCACCAGTTTTGGGAGCACGTTATCTGAATTTTCGGGATATAACAAGATGCGGGTTGAATTTTAGGGACAAGCCTAATGTGTAGTAATATTGTACTTGCACATACCAAATCAATTCGCACTTCCCTCAACCAAAAAGAAAACGAAAAAAATAAAACTATTCACACCACACAAACAGAGAGTCTTGCCCCGTTTTACTATACAAATGCTATTCAAAGCTACTCCCTCCTTCCATCTATATAGGGCCTAATGCGTTTTTTGATGCTAACTTTGACCAAATATTAGAGCAATGATATATGACATGCAACTTACACAAAGCGCACCGTTAAATTCGTCCATGAAAGGTCCTTTCAATGATATAATTTTCACATTGTGCATGTCATGTACTATTAATCTTGTCAATAGTCAAAGGCGGCCTTAAAAATCTCATTACGCCCTATATAGATGGAAGGAGGGAGTATGAATCCATGTTATGTCCGATTAAATTTTTTTGCTTGCTGTATAATGCATGTAACCTACTCATACCAACATTTTAGTGCATTCCAAATGTCTATACTACCGCTGCAATTCGAACTAAATTTGAATTCATTTCTCTATTTCAATAAGAATCTACAATCATGATTGTTGCCAACTTCAACCATCATAGTTTCCTTGCTATCCGCCAGACATAAATCAGACGGCCTATAATGCAGGATGGCACGCACACCATCATCATCAACAACTCCGTTTTTATAAGAGTAGAGATAAAATATATTAAATGTAGTATAACATGTTCATAACCACACCATGTGTATAACCGTTATATATATTCACACATGCGTCAGTTTGAAACACTATGATAAATTCTTCAAATATCCGAATTCGCTTTTTGTAATGAAGTATATATGATCTCTATTCGTCTTTTACACCCACACAACCCTCTTATCTTTGTAGCTAGCGCTAACTTTCTCTTGTGCATGCACACGCCTGCATGCCTCTCACCCTCCCTCAGCATTCTCTAGCTCCATCACGCAAATTCGTCTTTTCACTTTAGGCCGTTCACCCACGGTGTGTGTAGGCCCCCAGCTCCTTATTTACGGCACACATCGATCGATATGCCTCTCTAGCCAGGTGTGCCTAGCACAAACACAAGCTTCCCCTCTTCTCTTGTCCCCGTCCATGCCTCACTCCACCACTCTTTTCATCATTCTCATACTCGCACACTCCCCCCCCTTGATATAGTATGCCTCTCGTACCAACTCCTACATGCATCCCTCTCTCTCTATCCTTCTCCTCGTGCTTCATTTGCTTCTAACACACACACATGCATTTATACCGATCGATCTCCCAACATATACCTAGATCGACTTTAACTACCCCCCATCGATCGACGTACCTCACAAGTTATGTCTCTCCTTTATCTAACAAAGGGCGATTGATCTTCGTATGTAGTTACGTCTGCTTACCACAGCCACATCGTACCCCCTCATCATTCGTGCATGCCTCCCGACCCGTCTCTCACACGCACGTGCACAGACAACAAGCAGCCATCTCCTCTCTTATTGATATTGCGGGCGTGCCCTCCGTTTGTCTAGCAAGCCTATCCCACCATTTGTTAGAAGCAACTCCACTACCACCCCCTCCAACACACTTATTCCTCTCCTACACATATGCATGGATGCCGATCGATCTCCCTTAATACATGAGGCAGATCGATCTCCTTAATACATGAGGTAGGCCTCTTGTCGGTGTCAAAACCGACGGATCTCGGGTAGGGGGGTCCCGAACTATGCGTCTAAGGCGGATGGTAACAGGAGGCAGGGGACACAATGTTTTACCCAGGTTCGGTCCCTCTTGATGGAGGTAAAACCCTATGTCCTGCTTGATTAATATTGATGATATGGGTAGTACAAGAGTAGATCTACCACGAGATCAAAGAGGCGAAACCCTAGAAGCTAGCCTATGGTATGATTGTCTGTTATTGTGTCCTACTGACTAAAACCCTCCGGTTTATATAGACATCGGAGAGGGTTAGGGTTACACAAGGTCGGTTACAAAGGAGGAGATATCCATATCCGTACTGCCTAGCTTGCCTTCCACGCCAAGTAGAGTCCCATCCGGACACGAGACGAAGTCATCAATCTTGTATCTTCATAGTCCAACAGTCCGGCCAAAGGATATAATTCGGCTGTCCGGAGACCCCCTAATCCAGGACTCCCTCAGTAGCACCTGAACCAGGCTTTCAATGACGATGAGTCCGGCGCGCAGTATTGTCTTCGGCATTGCAAGGCGGGTTCCTCCTCAAAACACATCACAGAAGAATTTGAATACAAGGATAGTGTCCGACCCTGCAAAACAAGTTCCACATACCACCATAGAGAGAATAATATTTCCACAAATCTTAATCTGCTGACATGTTTTGGCAACATGACATCATGCCATGGCTCGATGATTATTCGGACCATTTTTCTTCAACCAGCTCCACACATAACGCGAGGCGGTTTCTTGACACGTCTTGTCAAAGTAGAGATCGTGTTCCCCTAATTACGGGATTCTCATCAATACGGTCGTGGGTAACCCAACCTTGTCTAGGACTCCTAGATTATAGGCAAGTCCCAAACGGCTACGGAGAGGACCCTTGATATTCACCCTCTTTATAAAGGGACAAGGCTTTTACTTTTTTCCCTCCCGTGCTCAATCGAATCCTTCCCCCACCTCGAGCTATAACACCCAAAGCCCAGGTCAGGTGCTTCAGACCTTCAATCATGTCTGGATCTAGCCTTCAAGGCCGGTGGATGCCCTCCTTCATTACGGAAGAGGATATCAAGAAGTTGAGGGAGGCCAGATACCTGACCGCCGAGGTTTCGCATCGGCTGCCTGCCCGAGGGAAGGTCGTCCCTACTCCCGAACCCAACGAGAACGTTGTGTTCATCTCCCACTTCCTCCGAGGCCTAGGCCTCACCCTGGATCCCTTTGTTAGGGGTTTGATGTTCTATTACGGGCTAGATTTCCACGATCTAGCCCCGGACTCCTTTCTCCACATCTCAACATTTATTGTCGTATGTGAGGCCTTCCTCCGCATTACCCCTCACTTCGGCCTGTGGCTCAAGACCTTTGACGTGAAGCCGAAGATTGTCGAGGGGCAGCACGTAGTGTGCAGAGGCGTATTAATAAGTAAAATCGCTGGAGCTCCATGGCCAAAGGGTTCCTTTCTAGAGGTGTCCAGATTATGGCAGTGGGAGTGGTTTTACATCACAGCTCCCAAAAGTGCCAAGTGGGTGGCCGCCCCTGCTTTCCGCTCGGGCCCTCCACCACAACTGATGTCATGGATTAGCAAAGGGCTGAGCTGGGGTCCAGCCAAGGACGTGCCTATAATGCAAAGACGCATTCAAGATCTCTTCAACGGACATTTCAGTCTGGTTACGGTGGTGCAAGTCATGCTGGTTCGTCGAGTCCAGCCTTGCAAACGCCGGCCCCTCCGCATGTGGGAGTTCATCCCAGAAGGGCGGTGCACCATTCAGAATTTCCTTGGCCTGACACATGAGGAGATTTACAAATCATTCTTCGGACCCCAAATAGAGTGTCCGGATACTACCGAGGACGTGGGCCTAAGCAACAACCATACCGCCGACGAAGTAAGTAATCCTTTAGCCGAACACACCGTCTTTCATTTACCATGACATCATTCTGGGAAATCGCTCTTTGACCAGGACTGGCTAACAAGGGCAAAGATGATTCGGTGTTCGGCCCCCCTTCCTGAGGGTTTGGAGAATATGGTACTGGAAAAGATGCTCGAGCTAGCACCTTGCTCGGAGCCCTCAAAGGAAGATAAAGGGGGGAATAATGAGGTCGAAAGCGGGCCCCCATCGCTACCAATTCCATCCGAGGGAATGAGCGCCTCCGTGAAGGAGGATAACCAAAGAATCTGACCTTCTCTCGCTTCAGGGAAGGAAGAGGACTGCCTCTGAAGATCCGGAAACCAAGGCTTCCAAACGGGAGAAGAAGTCTCCACCAGAGGGTCCTGCCTTGGAGGGTGCTCTTGCCGCACAAAGTCCGCGCGAGGATCAGCCCTCCAACGAGCTGTAAGTAATCAAAAAGTACTTTAATAGTGGAGATATACTACCTTACCTCTGAGGAAAATAACCGAAGCGTTTATCTTGCAGTTCGGATCTGAGCCCTTCTCAGCAGAGCTCGTCTTCGGGGGATCTTCTTCCGGAGATGATGGAGAACGAAACGCCTCCCCCGGACTCCCCCGCTCAAGAAGCGGGTGACCTTGAAGTGTCATCACGGAGGGCCTCTCCGGATCCGGTGAGGCCAGAAGATAATCCTATAGTCACCCGAAGTCCCCAGCGTCCGACTCTTAAAGAGAGCAAAAAAAAGAGTCCGACACCGTCTGGCATGCGGTCGGACGTACTGAGGGAGCTGTTGGAGCGAGCGGCCATCTCAGAAGAACACCGTACGTTGATGGGTACAGTGATGGAAAGAATTTCGTCCGCCGAAAGCGGATTGCATGAAGCCTTTATGAGTCTACTAACAGGCTTTGAGGTACGTGAAATGATATACTTTTTGATAGTACCACACATTTTTAGGTGTGCCCTGTGTAGATAGTAGCCCCTGAGACTCTGGTTCTCGTCGAGAATGGCAGCGAATAGAGGATCATAGTCCCAGGTAATAACCATACCGCTTTATGTGCAGGTGATGGGAGCTCCGGTGGCTGGCCAGACTAATGAGTTTGCCGAACCAAAGCAGCAGATGCCGACATCGAGCTTGTTAACAAGCGGCTAGACGAGGCACATGGTAAGTGATGTTTTCTGGTGAATGTCACATAGGAAGAGCAGCGTAACGCCAGTATCTTTAATATGTTGTGACTGAAGATGGAGCTGCCACCGTGGAGACCCTTCGGGCGGAACTTGCCCGAGCCAAGGAACAAGAAGGAATTAGTAATGCGGCCGCTTTAAAGGCGGCCGAAGAGTTAAAAGCCGAAAAGGCTGCACATTGCGAGAGCAAAGATAAAATGGCCAAGATGGCTGTAAAGTTAAGAGACACTGCCGACCGTTGCCAGTTCCTTGAAGAAGAGAACCGAGCGAAGGCAATGGACCTCGAAAAGGCCACGATGGCGGCCAAAGACACCCGCTCTGCCATGAGGGCAAAGAATGAAGAGCTGCGTGAAGCTGGTGATATTGTGGTTGGGAAACCCTTTTTGCTGCGGAGGAAGTTCGGAGATCCGTGGTATGCCCCTCTGGATCGGCCGTGGAGTTCGGTACACGCATATCTGGATTTGACGGGGAGTGTTGTCGATGCGGCCGAATAATTCCGAGATCAAATAGATCGTGAAGTGGACAAGCTATTCTAGTCGCAGTTTAATGTTCCAGAGCGTCCGCTTCCACTAACTGATCGGCTTGCCGAATGGGCCAAACTCAATAGATTGTCCGGCCTTGCCATGAGGTCCGCCGTAGATCATCTGTGGCCGGAAAAAGCCAAAGCCGAACAGCTATTTCAGCATAGTGCAGCAGTTCCTTGGTGCGTTCCGCGCATCAATACGATGAAGAGGTCTGCGTGCATAGAAGGCTCGCGGATGGCGCTTGTCCGTGTCAAAGCATACTGGGCGGAGATGGATGCTACCACTATTGCGGCGCAGGGTTCGGCCATAGGCCGAGTGGCTGCCGAGCACTATTTTGAAGAAGTTCTTGAGGGTGCTCCTTTGATAGAGGCCCAATGCTCGAAGAATATTATGTTTGAGTGACATGTATTCCCATTGTAAAAACAATGTTTTTATGAAATTTATCAAGGCTGTATTTATACTTTTGCCCGAAACTAATATGATGCCTCCTGTGCGGCCGTTTATGTATACATATGTATAACCTAAAAGATTGCAGTCGTCGGCTTCAGCCCCCATGCATATAATGTGGGGGTGTTCGCAGAAGACGCGTATTCACACTTAATCCAATGTCTTGGTCCTAATAAGGAGGTGATGGCGTAGCGAACTAGGCAACCAGACTATAATGCTTTACCACTTTCACTTAGCCATAGGAGTTTGACAGTGGGGCTACTATATAGCCCCTGGTGGCTCCGCACTCATCCGAATTCGGGGTGCGTACATGCCTGGCCAAGAAACGACCCTTCATTAAGGCGGAGGAATTCTAACATTCCGATAGGTCATCGAGTGGTTGACCAGTCTCACGCTATATCATGACAGTTAGTTTTCGGCTTTCTCTACTGAGGTGCTCGTCCGGATGAACCGGGGCACAATCACAGTAGTTCTCCTGGTGCCGCCTTAGCCGATAGAGAGGAACGTAAGGCAGCAAAACATAGGAGCCGGGCAAATCCAACATTTGATGAAAGACATGATTCGGAGCTGATGCATATAAGGCCAAACTCGCGACGCCGAACACTCCCTAAGGTATTTGGTCTTTATGGTATAAACCGGGCCTAAATAGTGCCCTTTGTAAGAAGCCCCTGGTGTCCAGGTACGTGCATTATTCTGACGTGGCCACATGCCAAGACGTCAGCATCCATCTCAATTGTACTGAGAATCTGAGGGATGTGTATCAACAAGAGACAATAAAACAGGTTTACGCAGGGTCTTAATCTAAAAAGAATCCTTGGAACGGGTCCCTGCTGCACGTCTGCGCCTGTGTCTCCGTTGTGCCGTATCCTAGACAGGTGTAGAACGATGGTCATCTATAAAAGAGAGAAACTTAGGTGAAAAATTGTCGTGCAAAAAGGTAGGTTTAAAGAAACCATGTACATTTCAAGATGAGTAAAAATTGCCACTTGTCTGCGCGCGTCAAGCCCCTAGTATTTGTAATAGGGATGTGGCCATCAAATCTATATGAATTACATATAGCTGCGCCAGACTCGTGTAACCGTGTCTGTGGTCTTGATGACCTATCAAATGCTTTAGTTGGTGAGGCCATTTTTAGTGTGCGGCTGCCAAGGCAGTCGCACTCTCTTCGGCGCGCAAGGATCGCTTAATATTTCCATTCACTGTAATGATGCCACATGGACCGGGCATCTTAAGCGTGAGGGAAGCGTAATGAGGAATTGCATTAAAACGAACAAAAGCTTCGCGTCCAAGTAGTGCTTGATAGCTGCTTTGGAACGGAGCAATATGGAATGTTAAATTTTTGCTACGGAAGTTATCGGGGAAGCCGAATATAACCTCTAGTAGCAGGGAGCCCGTGCAATGAGCCCCTAGGCATGGCGTTACTCCTTTAAAGGTAGTATTGTTGTGGCAAATTTTTGTTGGGTCTATCCCCATTTTGCGGATTGTGTCCTGATATATCAGGTTTAGACTGTTGCCACCGTCATCAGGACTCGTGTGAAATGGTATCCGTCAATTATTGGGTCTAATACCAAGGTAGCCCATCCTGCACGCCGGATACTTGCTGAGTAATCCCGATGGTCGAAAGTGATCGGTTGAGACGACCAGTGGTAGGACTCCGCGGTGATAGGCCCTTGGGCATATTTCTCTGGGAGTGCTGCTTTGTTTCTCCCCTTGATCACGTGTAACACGTTCACTGTTTTGACTTCTGGTGGAAATTTCTTTTGTTCCCCAGTGTCTTGCTTGAGAGGCTCATCCTCGTCTTTGCTTGGTGTATCCTCCCCCTTGTGTACGGCGTTGAGCTTGCCGGACTTCTTGAAGACCCAACATTCTCTGTGGGTATGATTTGCAGGTATATCGGGGGTGCTATGGATCTGACATATTTGGTCCAGAATCTTGTTTAGGCTGGACAATTCATCTCTGGCGCCTTTAGGGGGCGGCTTTTGCTGACCTGGCCGAGAACTTCTGAATCCGGCGTATACCGCCGTGCTCTTCGGGCTGTCTTCTTTATTCCGGCGCTTATTATTTTTGCTGCGCCATGATTTCCTGTTTCCATCTCTAACTTCGGATGTACTGGGGTCGCTGGTGCTGCATCTGGCTAGCCAGCTATCCTCACCCGTGCAAAAGCGGGTCATGAGGCTTGTTAATGCTGCCATTGTTCTCGGCTTTTCTTGGCTGAGGTGTCTAGCAAGCCATTCGTCGCGAATGCTATGTTTAAAAGCTGCCAAGGCTTCAGCGTCCGGACAGTCGACTATTTGGTTCTTTTTAGTAAGAAACCTGTTCCAAAGCTTTCGGGCTGACTCTCCGGGCTATTGAGTTATATGACTCAAATTGTCTGCGTCCGGAGGTCGGACATAAGTCCCTTGAAAATTTGCCCGAAAAGCGTCTTCGAGCTCTTCCCAGCTTCCAATGGAGCTTTCAGGGAGGTTTTTAAGCCAGTGCCGAGCTGGCCCTTTGAGTTTGAGGGGTAAATACTTAATGGCGTGGAGATCATCTCCTCGAGCCATATGGACATGGAGGATATAGTCCTCAATCCAGACCCCAGGGTCTGTTGTTCCGTTGTATGCCTCTATGTTTACGGGTTTGAATCCCTGTGGAAATTCATGGTCCAGCACCTCGTCGGTGAAACATAGGGGGTGTGCGGCACCCCTGTATCTGGGTGTACCGTGTTGTTCGGATGTTTGTTGTGTTGCATCGTATGCTGGAGCGCGCTTTCGTGGTCCATGGATGGATCTGGTTGCACCGTCCTTTTGATGCGAGCCCTCGCGTGGATCGCGTATTGGCTTATGTGCGGCGTTGTTTGCCGCTCTATGTTGGCTGTGAGGTCGTCTATCCGGCCAGATGGCCGTTTTAATTTTTGGTTGTAGGGGATCTAAGGCCTCCTCATCGAATTCGGGTAGCAACTTCCGCTTCGGGTAGCTCTTGGTGTGGTGATTACCGCCGTACTTCGTTGCTGAGTTGAGTACTTTACTCCATCCGATTCGGAGTGTGTCTTGCGCAGCCTTGAGCCTTTGCTTCTGCTTTTTTAGAGTCCTTGCAGTGGCAACAAGCCTTTGACGGGCATTATGTTGCTCCGGGTGTCTGTCTGGTGTGATGTCGTCCGGACTATTATCTTTGACAGAGTCGGGTTGTTCGGTTTGATTCTCCGTGTTGCCATGGTCCGGCGATGGTTCACCCTGCTCTAACGCTGGGTCTATATGGTCATTGTTTCTACCGAGGCATGATTTGGCGCTTACGCCGCCGCTTTGACTGCTTCTCGAGGGGACAATCCTTCATTGCGTCCTTCCGTTCCTCCTCGTCGTTGTCTTTTGGTGTGTCCACCATGTATATGTCATGTGATGAAGTGGGCGTCCAGTGCCCTGTGGGCAGTGGTTCCTGTTCGTCTCCTGCATCATCGTCCATACCGTCGATGTCTTCGGAGTCGGAGTTGAGCATGTCGGTTAAGTCATCAACAGTGGCTACTAAGTGGGTGGTGGGTGGGCGGCGAATTTCTTTGTCATCCGCATCCCAATCCTGCCGGACATAGTTCGGCCAGGACTCTCCTGACAAGGAGAGAGACTTTAATGAGTTTAGTATGTCTCCGAAGGGTGAGTGCTGAAAGATATCCGCGGAGGTAAACTCCATGATCGGTGCCCAACTGGATTCGATAGGAACGGGCGCATGCGGTTCGGAGTCCGTGGCCGGAGAAGTATCCGGCAGTTTAACAACACAGCTCTCGTGAAGGGTAAGATCGATATTCGGCTCAATCACCGTTGGGGATGCGGCCTCTGTGGTGGGGTCTATCCACCCGTCCATGGGAGGTGCAACTGGCTCCGAATTAAGGGTCGGAGCGGCTGCCGGTGTGATTTCTTGAACACTGTCCGATGGCAGAGCTAAATCATACTCATCGTGACCGCGTGACACACAAGGCTGAGGCTCGAATCCGTCGAAGATCAAGTCTCTGCGGATATCGGCCGTGTAGTTTAAGCTTCCAAACCTGACCGGGTGGCCAGGGGCGTAACTTTCGATCTGCTCCAGATGGCCAAGCGATTTGGCCCGTAGTGCGAAGCCGCCGAACACAAAGATCTGTCCGGGGAGAAACGTCTCACCCTGGATTGCATCGCTAACGATGATCGAAGGAGCCATCAAGCCTAACGGCGACGACACAGAGGAACTCTCAATGAAAGCACCAATGTTGGTGTCAAAACCGGCGGATCTCGGGTAGGGGGTCCCGAACTGTGTGTCTAAGGCGGATGGTAACAGGAGGCAGGGGACACGATGTTTTACCCAGGTTCGGGCCCTCTTGATGGAGGTAAAACCCTACATCCTGCTTGATTAATATTGATGATATGGGTAGTACAAGAGTAGATCTACCACGAGATCGAAGAGGCGAAACCCTAGAAGCTAGCCTATGGTATGATTGTCTGTTATTGTGTCCTACGGACTAAAAGCCTCCGGTTTATATAGACACTGGAGAGGGTTAGGGTTACACAAGGTCGGTTACAAAGGAGGAGATATCCTTATCCGTACTGCTTAGCTTGCCTTCCACGCCAAGTAAAGTCCCATCCGGACACGAGACGAAGTCTTCAATCTTGTATCTTCATAGTCCAACGGTCCGGCCAAAGGATATAATCCGGCTGTCCGGAGACCCCCTAATCCAGGACTCCCTCACCTCTCTCCTCCTCCACACATATACCAGCCATTGTACCTCTATAGTTAATTGGGCCTCCCTCTTCCCCCACCACACACCGATAGTTGAGCACTGCATGTAGGTATCCATGCCACAGAGACAAACTGCACATGTCCCATCTCACATTCCAGTAGGCCAGCCACTCTATATCTTTGACGTGGGCACACACAAATTCAATGGCACTCTTTATCGATCGCGCGCACGCACACACACATCATCCCTCTCTTCGATTATATGGACACCTTAAGCCGATGATACCTCCACTCTCTTCTCGTGGATCGCCCACTCTCTTCTCGTGGAGTATATGTTATATCTAGAACTCTATTTCACACACATTACATATGTTACATTTTTTATTTACCCCCCAAAAACTCTCTAGAACCCACACACTATATCTCTCTAGGTTTGTATCTCTCTCACACAACCCCACATAGGTGGTGTACGTATACAAGAAGAGAATAGGTGCACCGTGCACGTACTCATGCTTCGTGCCCAGCCACACCCGTGCGGGTACACGGTGGAGCTCATTTCTTTACGAAATGGTAGCCCACGTGCTAATTTGAACGCCTGTAGGGGTTGTTTACCTAGGGAGGTCATGTACCACGCGTGCATGAAACAAAGTTCGACTTGCCGCGTTATTTTTAAATAAAGTTATATTGCTCAATGGCACGTACACAGAATATAAAACGATTTTTATGGAGAAAAAGGTAGTCCTCTCACTATATACAATGGAGCCTGCCTGCCTGGTTTGTCGCTCTTCAGAGTATCTCACACAAGGCTGCGGTGGTGTCTCTCTCTCTCACCGTTGGTCACTGATCCGTCCGCATCCCGTCCGCCGAGGGAAAGGGAGTGCGGTGGCCTCTCTCTCTCTCACCGTTGGTCACTGATCCGGCCGCATCCCATCTGCCGGGGGAAAGTGAGGAAGTGCATCATTTCTCCGTTCGACGGCGCCGAGGCAGCACGTCCCGATCTGCGGTACACGCCGTTCTCTCTGACCAAGCTCCGGCGCGGCTGGGCCTATGCCACCTGCTCGCAGATTTCGCCCGCCATCGCTCACCTAGTTACATCCCGACGACCTCCAGGTATCCCCTCTGGCCTTGCTCCACTGTCCGTCTTCCCACATCACTGCATGTGGATCTTCCATAGTTCTTTGCCCAAAACGTAGTTCGTCCGACATGCTTTCCATATTGCATTCTCGTCTTGACATCGTTTTAGACAAAATGATCGGAATGTTGCATGCTCCAGGCAGCTACTTTTTTTCCCAACATGCCTTGTTGATTTAGACAGAGCTAGGGGGACCTTGCTGCCAATGAAAGCATGGATCAATTTTAATTTAACACCTTCTCACAACTCTGTCTTCAGTTGTGATGTAATTATTAGCTCTGATCTGCTAGTAATTGACATGCATTAGCAAGGAAGTTAGTCTTTTATTGTTTCCGAAAGAGCATTTATGGCAAGACACGCAAAACAAAAGCTGAAAGCTCACACCATTGTACAATTTCATGTCGCTGGAAAATTATTTGTATAGTATGTCAATTATGTAAACAAATGATGGAAGCTTGATAGCATTGCCAGAAGCCTCTTCATCATCCGGGTCCATGTGCCATGCACAAAATTATACTCCTTCATTCCCAAATATTTGTCTTTTTACAAATTTCAAACGGGCATATTTTAGAGTGTAGATTCACTCATTTTGCTTCGTATGTGTACTCCCTCCGTTCCTAAATATTCTATTAGTCTTTCTAGAGATTTCAACAAGTGACTACATACGGAGCAAAATGAGTGAATCTACACTCTAAAATATGTCTATATACATCCATATGTGCCAGTCCATTTGAAATATCTAAAAAGACAAATATTTGAGTAGTCACTCATTGAAATCTCTAGAAAGACAAATACTCCGGAGTATATTTAAGAACCGAGGGGGTAGTGCACAACCGCATGGGAGACTCAGCCCGGTCGTTGCGCCGCATTAATAGTGAGTAATGAGCAGTCAAATCATAGGCCCCACCTTTCCCACTGTAAGTTGCTCTGAAGAAGCAACCATCAATACGCTCTTCTTTGAATCCGCTCATACTACTCCATCCGTCACTGTTTATATAGCGTGCTTCAGAAAAAAGAAAAAAAATCTGTGGGACCAAGGTGACTAGCGATCAGCCTGAAAAATAGCATTGGTAGTTATAGCATGGCATCTATTACTAGAGGGAATAATGCGTACACACATGCATGCAGTGCTTCCACCCCGGGTACACACATGCATGCACTTACTCCACTCCGTAGTAGTACAGTACATGGAGAGAAAATTGTGGACTTGATTGAGGTTACCACGCCGAATTAATTGAGCATTAAACCAAACGCGTCTAAAGTCTCTCTGGTGGTGGAAATGCATTGAGAGAAATGTATCATAATGAAGCGCGCCCTGTCAACTGTGGCGGAGGGAGGAGTAGTATGAAGGTGCAAAACCAAGTACGCGTATGGCCAGTCGGTCAATGCATGTCCTCTTGGCATATCACGGACATGTGGGACATGAGTGTGAGCAAACCGATCTCAATTGACGGCAAAGAGCCAACCCAACGTTCCTTGAGAGAGACGAGGGGGCTGTTTGGTTCTCAGGCTAAGGTTGCCACGTCTAACCTTAGTCATGCCACAACACCTTAGGCATATGTTTGGTTTATTGCCACACTTTTCTAGTTATACGGCCCACAAGTCATAGGCTCAAATTTTTGCCAAATCTTGCCACACTTGTGGTGGCCATTTTGTTAGCCACACTTTTTGTGGCAACCACAGTTTGCCTAAGATTAGTTGTGGCAAAGATAGTCATGAACCAAACAAGCCTGAGGAGCGAGAACACACAGACGGGCTCACACGGAGGCCAAGATATATTCGAGCATGGTTGGTTGATCGATATCATTCATTACATGTTGGGCTGCCGTTTTCCGCCCTTCTCCGGAATAAACGTGTACTTTATCAGAGATAAAAAAAGAGTGCATACGCTCCACCATGCGGTTCTAGTAGTAGTACTACTCGTACTACTGCGCTTGGCTCTTCACCTCTTCGTGAAGTCGAACACTGATGGTACTCCGCATGTTGGGTACTACAGTGTATGCCTCTCACAATCTGACACCGAATGGACTGATGCATGTCCACCGAGGGTAGGTTGGGTGGAGGAGTTACCTTCTGTGTTATGGAGCATCAACACCACACCTAGTAGATCTATGTGTTACACGCCTTTCTTTATGGTTTATGGAGCAGAGGTGGTTCTTCCTAGTGACATCCGTCATGACTCGCCCCGTGTGGCAGCTTATGTTGAAGCTGATAATGAGAAGGCACGTCAGGATTCACTGGACCTGTTAGATGAAGAGCGTGATCCCGCAGCAGCATGTTCGGCGATTTATCAACAAGATCTCTGACGTTATCATAGCCGCCGGGTTAGGACCAGAACTTTTCAAGAGGGTGATCTGGTGCTCCGGCTCATCCAGGATCAGACTGATATGCACAAGTTATCCCCACCTTGGGAAGGACCTTTTGTGGTCAGCAAGAATTTGCACAACGGGTCATACTACCTCATTGATGTTCGAGAGCACATGGACTCATGTAAATCGGAGGAGGAGACCAAGCGGCCGTGGAATATAGCTCTTCTTTGGCCTTACTATACTTGAGCCACATGCTCTTCTTATGTACATATTTATGACAATGTATATATTATATACCGGAGCCTCGAATAAAGCGGGGTCTCTGTTCTTTTTACATCATGTGTGAGCCTACAAGAGCTTCTACTGACAAAGCGGAGTTTTGTTAAACCGGCCTCTATGGCCACACGGATATAAAGAAAATCACTAGGGGACTTGGTCGTATCCGAACCATAGCTACACCTCTTGATCGGTTTAAAACCAAAAAGGAATATCACTAGGGGGCTTGGTTGTCTTCACACCATATCTACACCTCTTGATAGGCTTTCAGCCAAAAGAAAATTATGTGGAGCCAAAGAGAGTCTGTTGCATTAAGCACAACTCAAACATAGGTAACCACTGAGCACAACTCACATATTACTTGGGGGCTCCTTGCTTCTCAAATAACAATGATCTTGCACCCTTTTAATAGGCTATCAAGCCAGGCTTGGAAGCCATGTGTATTCACCTAAAACCCCGGGTTATCCTGCCTCTTTAAGTAAGCCACTCCGTCTAGGTAAACCTGGTATGACCCATTGAACGTTTGACAAGTCAATCCCATGGACCCTGAACTTGTCAAAGTTAAAACGGTGATTGGTTAAAGATTGAGGTCAATCTTAAAAGGCTTTGCAAAATGGTTTAACTCAGCGGCCTAGCAGCCCATGAAAAGCCTCGATTTAGGGCCTGTCAGCCCATGAAAAGCCTTGCATATTTCTTTTGTTTTTGCTATTTTTTATGATAAGAGATTTATAAATATTTTTTCTGATAAACCGGTGTTCATTACAACCCGACATGACTTTCAGCGCTTAGTTGCCAGTACATGATCAGTTTTTAAACCGGTAGCGTACTGCTCCGGTCTGGTTTTGACAAGATGTCACCAGCATTATATGAACACATCAATGGCTATTTTAGCCCAGTGTGGTTTCTATATGAACCGACAAGAGGGAAAGGAGTTATCAACACTCCAGATTGGTGTTTTTCACCTTTACCATACAAGCAGTTGGTCAGCCAACGAGGTATGTCACAGATATTAGTTCTTTTATATGGTTAATACAAATCTTGGTCATTCATCCAAGTTATGTATATTTTTGGGTATCATGACCCGTCCAGTGGTAAACCACTAGGACGCTTTCAAGTTCTTATATACAGGAACACAAAGTATAATGGACTATGCATAAATAGATCCCAAAAGTGGAAGAAGTCTTCAAAATATCAAGCAACACAAGCATGCTCGATGGCATGGCAGATAAAGGTGTTTCTGCTATCTTATTACAAGGAGCTTCAAAACGGCCCAAATTGAATAATTGTTTTCAAGCAGTAGCAGACTCTAGCTAGTAAACCGATTGCAGGTCTAAGATGCTTCATCGAGACGGCTTGACGATTGAGGGTCATCTTGTGCAGTCACATCTTCTTCATCCCTCCCCAGACGCTGGAAATCAACCGTTGACCAATCGAGTCCGGTTAAAGCTTGAAACACGGCCTCTTCATGTATAAGGCTGGAGGGATCAATGTCAGGAGCGTAAGTATGCTTACGGATTGGAGGCACCAGTTCTTCAACATCATGGATCATGGCAGGCTGTCTCTTTCCTTCAGCATCATAAACCAGATGGAAATGAGATAAGTCTGTGTCCTCCGCCAGTTTGCTGGCTATTGGCCGCATCTCCTTTGTCAACTTTCGGAGATCATCATTGTTTAAGTCTGAACCGTCCTCCTTCACACCTGGATATCCTTTAATGATATCTGCTGCTTCAAGATCTGAAATCCATGCCTTGGCTCGGATTAGTGTGGTCAGCGCTCCTACTCTTGCGGCTACTTTCTTCAGTTCTGTATTCCGGGCAGGTAGCATGGACAGCTTCTCAAGTGTTTCCTTTATCAACGATGGCGCCGACTTGTTATATGCTGCAGTACAAATCGCACGATGGGATCCAGAATATAGCTGTTCCATTAATGTGTATGCCGCTTTAAGCTTCATCCACAGGTCAGAGCCCAGATGAGAAATGCGGGTGCCTGTCACGGTTTAGTATCAGTAAACCGGTCAATGATAAGATCTTATGAACTAGACAAACGGCATGCGGAGGTACTTACCAAACACAGCGGACGTCATGGCATCAATCTGCCACTTCAAGCCGGTCAGTTCGTCTACCACTGGCTTCAGGGCTGCTTCTGCGTCCTCGGCTTTCCTGGTTAAACCGGCCTTTTCTATTTCCCAGTCAGCACACTCCTTGTTGAAGGTCTCTTTCAATTTCTCCATAGCTGCCAGGGCATTGGTCAGCTCCTCTTCGGCTTTGGAAGCCTCTGCTTGTTGAGACTTTACATTCTCTTGAAGATCAGTGGTTTGAGCATCCCTCTTGCTCAGCTCGGCCTGCAAAGGCGAAGATATGTCAACAACGAGATATGTATTTTCTAAGTACCAAGCGTATAACAAGTTATGCATTTTGTACTTGGGGGCTAATGCCTATTTGCTCTATTATCAACAAATTTTTCACAAGTCTCAAGTACAATGCAAGCATTATCCTAAACACTTGGGGGCTAATGTACATCCGTTCAAAACTGACGCATTGTTTCAAGATCCGGTTTACCTCGCAAAGCTAAACCGGCCCTTGGGGGCTACACCGATGAAAACTACATGAATACAATGATAAAGTATCGGTTTTGTTTTTACTGAGGACTTGACACATTGAAGATCAGCATGCAAGGATTAAGATATTACAAAGTCCTGGTTTATGATTAACATCATAAACCGGCCCTTCGGGGCTACTTGGGCTGATGTTTAGACTTTGGAATCAAGAAAGGAAAGGTGATGAAAATACCTCATAGCGTTCCTTCATCAGGTTCACCAAACCGGCTTCATAATCATAGTTTGAGTGTAGGCGGTTTAAAAAGCCGGAGTGGAGTTCTTCAGCGCCGAGATGGGTGTAGCTTGACAAGTCAGTGCTCCATTTACCCTTCTCCATGGCAGAACGCTCTTCCTTGGCACTATGTTTGGCCAAGATTACAAGATGGCCAGGAGAGCTGTGACCCATACCGGTAATGATAACATCGTCTACTTGGCCTCTAGTAGTTTTTACGGGTGATGGTGGTGTGTCAGTAGCTCTCACCGGACTAGAAGACCTGTCGTCATCCCGGATTGGATCTGCCGGTTCACTGTCAGGTATAGCAGTGTCAGCTTCTAGTTGATTATTAATATTCAGATCTTGAGGGGGTGGTTCCTCAAACATGGCTTCTGGATTTGGACCCTCCAGTTCAGCCGTCTATTCCAGTTCAACCGTTTGCTCTGGTTCACGAAACCACCTGGTCTTCAGGAGGATTTTCACCCGAGCCTTTTTGCTGGCTCTAGCTTTGACCCTAAAATAGAAACAAATGTGAAAATTAAAGCACACTACGAAGTATGAACAACATCAAAAGAAGGAGCTCAAGTACTTACCCAACTACGATTTTGAGAGGAGGAAGTTGGGTCGCTGTTGACTTGCCAGAGGATGAGGGAGGTGTCACCTGATAATTTGAATTGGACGGATTAAGAGGTTGTCGGAAATAACCTGGCTTGGGATAAGAATTGTCAGAAGTGGGGGAGACCTCAGATCGGCGCTTTTGAACCGGGGTGTCAGGATAACCGGCTGAAGTGACCTGTTGGCCGCTGTGCTGGGTTGTCCGGTGAGCCTCGTGCTGCTGCGTCTTCAAAATAAATGTTGGATCCAAGTAAGAAAGAGGATGAGAAAAGCTT
The DNA here is from genome assembly GCF_018294505.1 of Triticum aestivum. Lineage (NCBI taxonomy): Eukaryota > Viridiplantae > Streptophyta > Magnoliopsida > Poales > Poaceae > Triticum > Triticum aestivum. The sequence continues at coordinate 531,411,289 of NC_057809.1, read as the reverse complement.
ACTTTCCGGACCGCTTGACGGGTTTTTTTGTGTTGGCATAGAGTCTGAACCAGAGGAAAGGGTAATTACCTCTACATTGTCAGCCTGGCTGCCCTCCACGTCCTCCTGATAAGTATCATTGTTAATGAGATGCATGAAAAGGGAGCCAAGTGAATCAAGTTCTAGCTCAACTTCCGGTTCATCTGCGTCGTCATCAAGTTCCATGCTGATGCGTTCAGCTGCCTTCCGCTTTGAGGTTCTCTTGATGGTTTTTGTTTTGGGGCGAGAGGGCTTTGCAGCTTTCTCTGTAGGTTTCTTCTTCCAGAACGGACCGTCACCTTGTTTATAAACAAATAGAAGGATGTTCACAGGTTGTACAGTCTACAAGATATCAAGTGTGAAGCAGAAAGACACCACTTACAGTAGGCGGTTTGTTTTTTGTGTAGAAGGGGGTTGGGCCGGTTTGGCGGCAGACAGATTTGGATTCAGTCAAAATCTTCTTGACACCTTTAGTGACTTCTTCATCGGTTAACTGAATGTTGATGTGATGTTGGGAGTCTTCTACTTCACCAGTGTACTCACAGATTAAACCGGAGCGGTGGCTTAATGGCATGATGCTCCAGGATATCCAGCAACGCACAAAGTCGATGCCTGATAAACCGTTGGCCATAAAGGCTTGGAGCTTGGCGAGTTGAGGGGCATATGAGGCTCGTTCCGTAGCACTTAAACGTTGCGGCAATGGATGAGTGTTAGAGAGCCGGTGGGCACGGTAGCCCAGTAGAGGGTTCTTGTCTTCAGGGGAGGTATCTTTATAGTAGAACCAAGTTTGGTTCCGTTCTTTGGGGTGGTTGTGCAGCTTGGCATGAGGAAATTCAACCTCTTTTCTTTTTTGAATTGAGACACCCCCAAGTTCAGTGTTGGGTCAGTCTACAAATTCAGTGCGCCGGTTCAGATGGAAAAAATCCCGGAACAACTCAGTAGTTGGTTCTTCCTGTAGATACACTTCACAAAAGACTTGGAAGTTGCATATAATGGAAACTGAGTTAGGTCCAATATCTTGACGGTGGAGCTGGAAACTGGCAAGGACATCCTGGAAAAACTTTGACCCGGGCGGTTTGAAACCACGTCCTATGTGGTCAACAAATACCACTACCTCACCCTGCTTAGGAGTAGGAGGATTCTCCGATCCAGGAACTCGCCACTGGATTTCATTCTTTTTTGGTAAGGTACCAATCCTGACCATTCCGTTAAGTTGTGCTTCGGTAACCCGGGAAGGAGCCCAGTTGCAAGCATAAAACTGTTTGGCCATTGCAAGCGAAAAGCTGAAAGGAAATACCAGTTTACAAATCGTTCACGGTGATATATAAGATGCGACGGCGTAAAGACATACAGGTATGTAAATTGCGTAAACCGGAGGCTGATACAATAATGAATGACAAGGAAATATCAGAACAAGGGTATGCACATGCTGTTAAACCGGAGTATAACAATGGAAGAAAAAAGCTTGTTCGGTTCACCAGGGGACTAATGGTATGTGATAGATTGCTTTTATAGAGGTAAGCCGCCTATGTGGTAAAGAGGATATAGATCTGAGGCAAAAATGACTAAGTAAGGTAAAACAGATTTCACAGTTTGGCATGGGAATTTTAGACCTGCCGTGCGTTGGATGATCAAAATATATTCTGGTCTAATCTCATACGCTCAAAAAGTTCAGTAAGTTCAGATGAGTTTGATATCAAGCAGATGCCTTAACAAGAAGGAGGGAGTTTAAACTACAAAAGGCGCTGAAAACAATCAGATCTAACTGGCCATTGGTATTACAGAAGGAGGAACAACTTCAAGCAGGAAGAACACTGAACCCTAATGGCGGATCTGGGGTGAGAAGAAGAGGAACTTACTAGTGCAAGAGGAAGCAGCGGAGGATCACCGCGTTTCTCTGATATAGTCAGGTCAATGCAGCGGCCTTTGTTGAAATAGAGGCGAAGGACGACGGCGGCGGCAGAGCTCGAGGGTCGGTCGGCACGAGGAAGAAGAAGTGAAGGAGACGAAGGGGAAAAAGATAAGGGCCCGTGGTCCTATTTATAAGGCGAAGCGATAAGCGACAAGTGCGGGAATCGAGGAGCTCAAAATGGATAGTTAATAAGGATGTCGCCTCGATGGTTGGATATTCATTAATGAAGGGAATCTTCGGCTTCAACGAATAGATGACGTCAGGGCGGTTTACTACGGATCTAAAGGATGACATCACGGCGGTTTACCAGATTTATATGAAGGTGACATGGCAAGAATTTTTCTAAGTATTGAAGATTGACATGAACAAGTTCAAATCAAACTGGGGCCTAATGTTGGGGATATGATTACTGGAGGTAAACCGACTAGGAGTGGCCGGGTTAGCTCCATGAAGACAGAAGCCCATGAAGACGTGAAGATGGTGGCACTTTACGAAGGCCCAAGGCCCAAAGGCGGGTTAAATCCTGTAGATGTAAAACGACTTTGTCATGTAACTTGTATTGTAAGGAAATATGCCCTAGAGGCAATAATAAAGTTATTATTTATTTCCTTATATCATGATAAATGTTTATTATTCATGCTAGAATTGTATTATCCAGAAACATAATAGATGTGTGAATACATAGACAAACAGATTGTCACTAGTATGCCTCTACTTGACTAGCTCGTTGATCAAAGATGGTTATGTTTCCTAACCATAGACATAAGTTGTCATTTGATTAACGGGGTCACATCATTAGGAGAATGATGTGATTTACTTGACCCATTCCGTTAGCTTAGCACACGATCGTTTAGTATTCTGCTATTGCTTTCTTCATGACTTATACATGTTCCTATGACTATGAGATTATGCAACTCCCGTTTACCGGAGGAACACTTTGTGTGCTACCAAATGTCACAACGTAACTGGGTGATTATAAAGGTGCTCTACAGGTGTCTCCGAAGGTACTTGGTGGGTTGGCATATTTCGAGATTAGGATTTGTCACTCCGAATATCGGAGAGGTATCTTTGGGCCCTCTCGGTAATGCACATCACTTAAGCCTTGCAAGCATTGCTACTAATGAGTTAGTTGCTGGATGATGTATTACAGAACGAGTAAAGAGACTTGTCGGTAATGAGATTGAACTAGGTATTGAGATACCGATGATCGAATCTCGGGCAAGTAACATACCGATGACAAAGGGAACAACGTATGTTGTTATGCGGTTTGACCGATAAAGATCTTCGTAGAATATGTGGGAGCTAATATGAACATCCAGGTTCCGCTATTGGTTATTGACCAGAGACATGTCTCGGTCATGTCTACATAGTTCTCGAACCCGTAGGGTCCGCACGCTTAAAGTTTTGATGACAATTATATTATGAGTTTATATGTTTTGATGTACCGAAGGTTTTTCGGAGTCCCGGATGTGATCCCGGACATTTCGAGGAGTCTCGAAATGGTCGATACATGAAGATTTATATATTGGAAGCCTATGTTTGGATATCGAAAGTGTTCCGGGTGAAATCGGGATTTTACTGGAGTACCGGGAGGTTACTGGACCCCCCGGGGACTTAATGGGCCTTAGTGGGCCTAGGTGGAAGAGAGGAGAGGCGGCTAGGGCCGGTCCGCGCGCCCCTCCCCCCAATCCGAATAGGACAAGGAGAGGGGGGCGACGCCTCCCTTCATTCTTCTCCTCCACTCCAAAGGCGGGTTAAAGCCTGTAGATGTAAACCGACTTTGTCATGTAACTTGTATTGTAAGTTAGAGGAATAGAGACCGAGCCAGACACTTCTATGATCCGGCCTCAGGATTCTGTAAACCGGCGGGCATCAACCTATGTATATAAAGGGACGACCCGGCCGCGGTTTAGGGACAACAGACAACAACTCGAGAGCCAGGCAAAGCGGATTTTCTCCCTAGTCATCGAAACCCCAGCAATACCAATCACAACTAGACGTAGGCTTTTACCTTCATCGAAGGTGCTGAACTAGTATAAAATCCCTCGTGTCCCTTGTCCGGTTTAACCCCTTTAAGCTAACCTGTAGCAATGGCTGTACGACTAAGTCCTTTCACGAGGTCATCTGCCATGACAAACCCACGACAGGGCCTGTGGAAAAGAAACCTGAAAAAGGGATAAAAAGAAAAAGCAAAAGTATGAGTTCCCAAATATGGTCGAGCCGTATTGTGGACCATGATTGAGTTATGCATCCATCTTTGCCCATGGTATTTTTAGTGCGTAATTATGTACGCGCGGTACGTTTGCCGTAGTGCGGTCGGGACTAAGACGGAGGCCGAATTGCTAGTTTGACTCCTGACAAGCCGAACTGTCATGCTGCGGAGTAATCCGGACTCGTTTGATAGTGTCCGGGGGCTTGGCCATCGAATTGATGTTCTTCTTGATAAGGACACCCTGTACTTCCGCTGCCAGGACCGCGGTGTGCTCCTCGGTACAGAGGGAGCGTTCCATGTTTTCGTTGATATTTATGACACCGCGTGGCCCGGGCATCTTAAGCTTGGGATAGGCATAATGTGGCACCACATTGAAGCGAGCGAATGCGGTTCGTACAAGCAGTGTGTGATAGCCACTGCGGAAGGGGACGATGTCGAAGATCAAGTCTTCGCTTCAAAAGTTGTCCGGCGATCCGAAGACGACTTCCAATGTGATTGAGCCCGTGCAGTGGGCCTCTACACCCGGTATTACTCCTTTAAAGGTAGTTTTGGTGGGCTTGATCCTTGATGGATCGATGCCCATCTTGCGGACTGTGTCCTGATAGAGCAGGTTGAGGCTGCTGCCACCGTCCATGAGGACCCCTGTGAGGTGGAATCCACCAATGATCAGGTCGAGGACAAATGCGGCTGTGCCACCATGATGAATACTATTGGTTGGTCCCTGCGATCGAAAGTGATCGTGCAAGATGACTATGGATTGAATTTTGGGGCGACTGGCTCTATCGCATAGACGTCCCTGAGTGCGTGTTTGCGCTCCCTCTTGGGGATGTGAGTAACGTATATCATGTTTACCATTTTGACTTGGGGGTCATTTCTTCTGTCCCCCTGTGTTCGGTGGACGGGGCTCCTCGTCATCATCCTCACTTGGTGACCCCTTCTCTTTTGTCCTCGGTATGTAACTTATCGGCCTGTTTAAAGTCCTAACAGCTTCTGTTGGTATGATTGGCAGGTTTATCGAGGGTGCCGTGGATCTGACATGGTCGATCAAGGATTCGGTCCAAGCTGCATGAGCCCGATTTTTTTCATGTAAATGGCTTCTTTCGCTGACCGGGCTTGGAGCCGCTGAATCCGGCATTAACCGCTGTGTCGTCGGTATTATCATCGTTGTTCCGACGCTTGTGCCTGACACGTTGGGGCTTGCCGTTGCTATTTCTGGCTTGAGAAGTGCTAGGTTCGCTTGCATTGTTGCTGCTATAGGCTAGCCAACTATCTTCGCCCGTGCAAAAGCGGGTCATAAGTGCCGTGAGGGCTGCCATGGACTTCAGCTTTTCTTGGCCAAGGTGCCGGGCGAGCCATTCGTCACGAATGTTGTGCTTAAAAGCCGCTAGGGCTTCAACATCCGAACAGTCAATGATCTGGTTCTTTTTAATTAGGAACCTAGTCTAGAATTTCCTGGCTGGCTCTTCGGGCTGTTGGACTATGTGACTTAAGTCATCGGCGTCCGGAAGCGGAAGGCGTCTTCCAGGTCCACCCAGCTGAAAAAGTTTTCTGGCAGGCTGTTTAACCAGTGCCGAGCTGGTCCCTTTAGCTTTAGCGGGAGGTATTTGATGGCGTGAAGATCATTACCGCGGGCCATATGAATATGGAGGAGAAAGTCCTCAATCCATACGGCGGGATCTGTTGTTCCATCATATGATTCGATGTTCATGGATTGAAACCCTTCTGGGAATCCATGTTCCATTACTTCGTCAGTGAAGCACAGGGGGTGTGCGGCGCCTCTATAGCGGGCCATGTCGCGACGTAGCTCGGATGGAGTCCGTCTGCAGTTTTCGGCCCGGGCGTTGCTATGGTTGTCGTTCTCGGCTAGATAGTCGTCCTTGCGCGTCGGAGCACGCCCCCGCGATTCGTAGATCGATTTGGTTTGGCCCGCTTTGTTTTTCTAATCCTATTGCAGGTCGTACATATGTCGCCGAGCTATTGTGTCTCTACTTTTTCGATGAGGTAGTGCGGGCTGGTGTTCGGCTTGAGTTCTCGTTTTGTCACGGCCATGTGGCGGCCGGTCGGCTGCGTTACGTGTTGATGGTATGGGCTCCAACGCCTCATCGTTGAATTAAGGTAGCAGCTTACGCTTCGGGTAACTCTTGGTTGGGTGTTCGAAACCATATTCCTCGGCTGCCAGGATGTTAGTCCACCTGTCGTTGAGCAGATCTTTGTCAGCTTGGAGCTGCCACTGCTTCCTTTTCAGGCTCCTTGCAGTGGCTATTAGCCGACGCCTAAAGAGCTCCTGCTCGAGGGGTTCCTCCGGCATGATAAAGCCTTCATCGCCGAGGCTCACCTCCTATTAGGAGGGTGGAATATAATTACTATCCTCTGAGTTTTCATTTATAGCATGGTCATTAGGGCTAATTTTCCCATCTTCCCGATCGTCCTGTTCGGAGGTTGGCTCGACGGGGTCTTCTTGTTCTTCGGTGTCGTCCGGAGTGTTGTTCCCTCCGGTGCCAGTATTGCCATCTTTTCCATAGCGTGATGTAGAGCGGCACCGCTGACATCGGTGCTTTGGTTGAGTCTCAGGAGGTATATCCTCAACTGTATTTTTCTCGTTATCACCATTACTCTCTTTGGGTGTTTCCACCATATACACGTCGTACGAAGAGGTGGCCGTCCATCGTCCGGTAAACGGTGTGTTTTGGGCTTGCTCTTCTTCGTCATCTCATCTATACTGTCGATGTCTTCGGATCCGTAATCGAGCATGTCAGTTAAGTCCTCGACAGTGGCTATGAAGTGGGTGGTGGGTGGGACGTAAAATTCCCTGCTCTCAGCCCCTAGTCTGGGTTGGGCATAGTTCGGACGTTGCTCCTCTGTAATGACGAGGAATTGCATTAAGTCGAGAGCCTCACTTAAAGGCGAGGTTCGGTCAGGGATATGGGAGTTCGTAGAGTATGCCGAGGATAGAACTCCTTGGTGGAGCTCAGACGAGGCCGACACCGAGGGCTCGGGGTCAGTGTTCGGAAAAGGGTTCGGCTTCATAATGATTGCCGGTGACACTGCTTACTCTGATTCTCCCGTACTAGGCTTAATAGCCGTAGAGAGTCCGGCGGGCTCGGGAATCCCGTCTTCGGACCTAGAGACATGCTCCGGATTTAGGGCCGAAGTGGAGGTTGGGGTCGCGGACCCTTGGAAGATCAAGTCTCCTCGGATATCAGCGACATAATCTATATTTCCAAAACTAATCTGGTGACCTGGGGCATAGTTGTCGATCTACTCTGGATGGCCAATCGAGTTGGCCCGTAGGGCGAAGCCGCTGAACACAAAGATCTAGCCGGGGAGAAAGACCTCCCTCAGGGAAGCATTGTTGTAGATGATTGATGGGGCCATCGAACCTACTGGTGTAGACAGAGCGGGACTCTCAATGAAAGCACCAATGTCGGTGTCAAAACCGGCAAATCTCGGGTAGGGGGTCCTGAACTCTGCGTCTAAGGATTGATGGTAATAGGAGACTAGGGACACGATGTTTTACCTAGGTTCGGGCCTCTTGATGGAGGTAATACCCTACGCCCTGCTTGATTGACTTTGATGAGTATAGGGGTTAGAAGAGTTGATCTACCACGAGATCATAATGGCTAAACCATAATTGTCTAGCATGTATGATTATGATTGCCTCTACGGACTAAAATCCTCCGGTTTATATAGACACCGGAGGGGGTTGGGTTGTACATAGTCGGTTTACATAGAAAGGAATATCCATATCCGCACGCTAAGCTTGCCTTCCACGCCAAGGAGAGTCCTATGCGGACACGGGAGGAAGTCTTCTGTCTTGAATCTTCACGACCCATTAGTCCGACCCATGTCATATAGTCCGGACGCCCGAGGACCCCTTAATCCAGGACTCCCTCACCAGGTTCGGGCCACCTTGCGGTGTAAAACCCTACTTTTGCTTTGTGGAGGATTGGCCTCGAGGGGCTGAGGATGAACTAGTACAGTGGAAAACAGCCTCAGGAGGAGAGGTGTTCTTGTACTTGATGAGCTGGTGGGTGAGAGGATAATCTGAATAACCTCCCCCCGCTATGGTGGTGGCTAAGTCCTATTTATAGTGGCCTTGGTCCTCTTCCCAAATGTAAGGCGGGAAGGGATCCCACAAGGGCCAAATTTGAAGGGAGAAAACTAGTACATGCTATCCTAACAAAAGTAGTCTTCACCTACCAAAAGCTCCTGGTCGTGACGCCATGGTGGGCTCGATGATGACCTCCCTCTGCTGTCCTGGTGGTCTTGGTCTTGTTGCACTGAAATGGAAACCTTTCGCTGATTCCTCGGGACCCCACGCCCGCGCTTGCCTCCTTAGCACCAAAGAGGATATTGGTACACTGCGCCCACTGGCGCCCGCCTGGCCTTGGTCGTCACGGCTCACGTCATCTGAACCTCACGAGGTGCACCTTGCATAGATCTCTCTGCTCCTCGGGAGCCAGTCTGGGGAGGCCGTCCCTCGAGGAGGTCTTGGTGTCGTCTACCTTGCGAGGCTTGGCCCCTCGTGAGGGTCTTGGGTTGTTGATCCTGAAGCTGGGCTGTACCAGGCCATCGATGATGCCATGCGATGGGCCGCAGGCATGCATGTCTGGTCACCCCCGGTCCCAAGAAGCCGACAGTAGACCCCGGGCCGAAGGAGCGCTGGAACTTGGCTTCCAGGGGAAGCCAAGGGGCAAGTGTAGAGCGCCATGAGACCTAACCGCATGCGGCCTCGGTTGACGTGTGGTGATTGATGAGACGTGGGCGTCTCCGCTTCCCCACGCTGCCTCGGCAGTTGCTCGACTTGACAAGACTCTGCTGCATGTAGAGGGAAACCATCATTGTGTGCGATCGTGGAGGCCAGCGGTTGGCCTCCTTCTTGCTATAAATGGGGAGAGGCCGGAGCCCCCTTTGCCTATTTCCATCTTCTCGCCGCTCGCTCCTTCTTCTTCCTGCCTTGCCTCCTTGTTGTAGTTCCCATGGCACCGATCAAGAGATTCTTAGCGGCGGAAAAGGGGAAGGCCACTCGGGAGGAGCCCGAACCGCTTCCGCCGAAGAGGAGGTTCAGCCGTCCTCGCGATGCCGGTGAAAGACAGGATGTGACTTGACCTTGGTATGAGCGGCCACCGCCTGGCTTCCCGCTCCCTCTGTACGCCCGTGCACAGGGCTTCGGAGAAGGCGGCAGCGCCTCGCGCCGCGCGAGCCACGACCATGATGGCCAAGCTGAGGTTGCATGGGCTGCAGGCCCGTGAACCCACACCGAGGGCTCATCGTGCAAGTTCGTGATGTGGGTGGCAATGCGTCCACGCTCATGGATCCAACTTCTGCGATTCTTGGCCGAGGATATGCCGCCAAGGTGGCCACTTGAGTTGTGGCTGCAGCACGCTGGGTGCCGCAGTCTGGCCATGGGGCGGAAGTCGAGGTCGCCCCCCCGGGAAAAATCTTCATGACTCGAGGATGTGGCGATGCCGCCGTTCCTGCCGCGCGGAGGGGGCCCTCGCCATCCACTTCGAGTATGACGACGCCTCCACATTGTTCTTTAAGGTCTTCGATGAGGAAGGCCGCCGCTTGGAGTGTTGCCCTAGTGGAAGCGGCCTGCATAGCACGACTGCAGGCGCCGAGCCTGCCCCTAGCCTCGTGAACAGCTCCTCCAGCAACAGCGGCGACTCTTGGTAGTCGAGGAAATCTCCTGAGCCTGGAGACACTCCAGAGTCGAGCGACGATAGCTACATGCCACCGAGCTCTCGCCGTGCCCGGAGCGCAGCAGCGGCATCCGCTTGGCACCGTCGGTGATGCCCAACAGTCGGGCTTTCTCGAAGTTTCCTTTTGTTTCCTGTGAGGAATAGAGACAGACCTCGTGGGGGTATGTAAAAACTGTAATGCTTTTGCTCCAAAGTTTATTATTCCTAGTATGAGCCTACGGCTGTGCATTCTTGCTATGGCATCATCCTCCCTTTTCTTTCCCGCGGTAGCTTTGTGCTCTACGCTGATAGGTCCCAATCCCCAGGCGGGCTTCAGCCATCGCTGGTATGCTGGGTCGTGATGCCGTGGTCAAGGCCAGGAGGTGAGCGGCCTGAGGTCTAGTGAGAGATCCTAAGGCGTGATGCTCAAGAGGCCCCCTTTCATGTGCAACCAACTTTCTAGGGGCCGAAAAGGAAAGGGGCATTGCCGGAGAGAGATCACGAGAAACGAGAATCCTGGGCAATGGGTTTATGTTGATACGCATAGGCGACTTATCTTAATGAGCCTGAGGTGATTCCTTCATGCGACGCTTGATCGTTCTTTCCTGGTGATGCTACAAGGTGGGGCTCACGCCGGCCTCCCCTTTCCTTGCTCTTCTGAGTGCTCTACGTCCTCGGGTCCCGACCCTCAAGCAAGGCTCAGCCGCCGCTGGTATGCTAGGTCACGATGCCGTGGACAAGGCTAGGGGGTGAGGGATGGAGAGTTAGTAGGAGCTCTTGAGACGCGATGCTTAGGAGCCCCCTTTAACGTGCAAGCGAATTCCGTGGAAAGAGGGCGGCCGACGAGGCCGCCTGCAGCCAAACTCTAGCGATCCCTGCGGGTTAGTCTGAGATGAGAGAGTAACTCGTGAGTGAGCATGCTATCCTGCCACTGATCTTTCCGCGAGAAGATGAAGGCACTGAGGACCCGGTGAGGTGACCTGCGCGGGGCGGGCCGCGAGTCAGAGCTTGATATCTTAGATTTGCCTGCGTTGCAGGGACGGACCCGAGCACAGGCGTCGTGCCAGCATGTGAGCCTCCATCGGGATGGGCAAGAGGCCGGTCAGCAGCGCAGGAGACCGCGAAGGGCAGTACAACAGGCGATTGGGTGATAGCATAAAGCATGGCATGGATAGGGCAGAACTAGTTCTGATAGATGCAAATGATACATGCCACAGGGACGGGCCCATGCGGCCTGGGGATGATGCAGCCCAAGGGACGCTCCCAACTGAACGATTAGAAGATGCAATGAGATACATGTCGCACAGACAGACCCACATGATCTGGGGATAAAGTAGTCTACGGGGCGCCCCCAACCGAGTAAATCGAAAAATGTCACCTGGCACTATTGCTGAAGAGAAGTTGGAGTAGCCGAAGACGCACACTGAAGACACTACAAAAAAAAATACACTTCCGTGATGATACATGTTTGTCACAGTAGGTCACGTTTTCTTTCATGCATGTACATCGATGAAGATTTTATGACAGAATCAAGATAGTCATACATGTGCTGTCGTAGAAGTGTTTCAGGACATTACCAAAATTATCATCACGAAAGTGTTCACTTCCATGACGATAAGTCATGCGTCATAAAAGTGCTTTCATCAAGGGTGACCGACACGTGGCATCCACCATAACAGGTCGCCGTTAAGCCATCGGGTCCAGTTTTGGATCCGATAACGCGTTAACAGCCCAGACCAATGGGGATTTTCCACGTCTAAAATTCTCATTGGCCAGAGGAAACACCTGTTGGCTCACCGTTGGGACAGATGTCATCCACTCATTGGACAGGAGGGACCTATGATACGTCGACACGTGGCACGTCCAAGCAGAGGCCCATTCCGGTGAAAAGGCCGACCCGTTTGACTTGGTAAAAAGGTAACAGGCCGGCCCACGGAAAGCCTGATAACGACCTGTTCATATATAGCCCTTTTACGGCCCGCTTACTACCGGCCCGTTAAGGCCTATCGGAATTAAGCCCAGTAGCTTCATCTGGGCCATCCAATATGATTCCAGCCCATTGTAACTTCCTACCCATGTATGGCCCATGATGTCTTTCAGCCAATCTGAGGCCCTTTGTAACTCTCGGCCCATTAAACGTCTGAGATGAAACTGGCCCATAATGAACAGTGTATGGCTTTATACCCATTAACGACCCATTATTCCGTCGGCCGTTTCCAGCCCCTGTTAACTTTCGTCCTTCTAAGAGCCCATTTATTCTTGGGCTCATTTCTAGAATTCGGTTAGTTATGGTCCATTACTGGCCTGTTCCGTTTGTGGGCCATATTCAGCATGTGGTTACATTTGGACCGTTTGTGGCCCGTTAACCCGTTGGGCTGTTTTCATAGCGTTATCAAATACAACCTATTAATGGCTCGTTATGGTCCACAATAGTACAGCCCATGTTTGGCGAAATGATTATACGCCCCATAGAAGGCCCATGGATCCTATGGCCCATAGAAGACCAATGGATCCTATGGCCCATAGAAGGCCCATGGATCTTACGGCCCATAGAAAGTCCACGGATCCTACGGCCCGTAGAAGGTCCATGGATCCTACGGCCTGTAGAAGGCCCATGGATCCTATGGCCCGCAGGAGGCCCATGGCTACAACGGTCCATGTGTTGCCATGATTATTGTGGCCTAGTTACCAAAAATAGGTTATTGTGGCCACTAGAAAAACACGGAAAAAGAACTGAAGTGACTACAAGCAAACAACTAAACAAGACAATAAGGAAATAAATAAGCAAGCAACTAACACTAGCCTATTACAGCTATTACACATATTACATCCACTGGGCATCAAAGTTCGTCACTAGTGCAAATATAGGGAACAAAGCAGCATATTACATACACTGGCCGTCAAAATTGGCCACCAGTGCAAATAAACGCGGCAACAAAACAAGTCCATAACTGAAACAACTTTAGAAGAGCTCAAGAAATGTTATCCTGGGTATCCACCATGCTGGCAATAAGCTTAGAAAGCTTATTAGCTTTCTCCTGTTTGGCGCTAAAATCCTCCAACGCTTGCTGTTGCACCAGAAAGTATGCATCTGAATTCTCGAGGGACTTCCGTAGTCCTTCCGCTTCTTGTTGTAGCACAGCTGATCGATGTCTTTTAGCTTGTAGTGAGACTCAAGAAACCGAACTGATTAAGACAAAGAGTTTGAATAGCTTGTGCAAGCGGTAGTGGCCTGTAACTCGAACAGTAAACCAAGACAGGACTTTGGGGTTGCCTCACTGTCTTCAAGATTTTATCAGCTTTGTTGGAGACCAACAAGGATGTCTCACAATTCTGAACCGTATCTGCATTACTTCCTTTATCATTTCTTAATAAGGCACTCTTCCCCAATATTCTGTCAGCATTCTAAAAGAAGAAACAAGCAGACACATAACAGGTTTAGCATGCATGTACTAGTATATGAAACTCATTTCTGTGAACCAGCTCATTAGTAAGCACTAGTAGAAAACGGGCCTATTGTCCAAGTTCTTAAGGGCCTTTTGTCCCGGTTCCTGAACTGGGACTAAAGGGTCGTTACTAATGCCCTGTCCCTTTAGTCCCGGTTCAGTCCAGAACCGGGGCAGATGGGCCTCCACGTGGCCTGTGCGCGGAGTCCAGGCAGGAGGGCCTTTGGTCCCGGTTGGTGGCACCAACCGGGACCAATAGGCATCCACACGTCAGCATTTCTGTGGCTGGGGTTTTTGTTTTTTTTGAAGGGGGGGGGGGTTGGGGGTTTTCGGGGGTTAATTTAGGTGTTTCATATATTGTGTTAGCTAGCTATAATTAATAGAGAGAAGTGTCCTCTCTTATGTCCGTGCTTGGTCGACGCTACGTACTATACATACATATAGAGAGGACTAGAAACGCTAGCTAGCTAGTAAGAAAACGAAGGAAACAGAAGATCATCATGAACATATATGCATACAGAGAGAAGTGATATCGACCACCTCTCCTTCTCTGAGAGATTGGTCGAACAACAAGTTCTCGTATATCTATCCGACACTACCGGCTACATATATACAATAATTATCTCTTACAAATATAATCTCCTAACATATGGACGCATGGTCCACATAGTATTCTCCGTCTTCAGCGATCACGTGGTCAAGAAAGAATGCCGCCAATTCCTCTTGAATTGCTCGCATGCGAGCTGGTGCTAGGAGTTCATCCCGCTTCCGAAACATCTAATTTGAAGAAGGGGGTCAATACATATATATATGAATGAAACTCAACACAAATGATGGTAATAAAATAAAATTGTGAATGTTGTTATTTACGCACTTCATATTGTTCGTCAGAGTAGCCCCGCTCACAGGTCGTGTGGCGGATGGACTCACAAACGTAGTATCCACAAAAATCATTCCCTTGTTCCTGCCACAACCACTTTACAAGAAATAGAGGTCAATCAAACTGATAAGCAAGAATGCCAAATGGTATTGATGAAACTAGCGCTTGAATCACTAGGAGATGTGCGGAACATGCTACTATAGTACTTACTTTCGGGTGTGTAAATTGCAGCTTCTTCGGCAGTCTCGGAGCTTTTTTGGTGAATTTCTCCAAACCCTTCCAGACAAAGAAAACAATTACTTGATATATCAGGAAATGAACAAAGTTGCTGATATGGTGGATAATGTTCAATTTAACTTACTTCTCGAGCATTTGAGTCATGTCCACGTAGTCCTGGGGATCTTTTCGTCTCAAGTCTAAGACGGTTACTAGTCCCTACTCAAGCTTAATCTCTAGGATAATATAGTGGAAACTGCACATGCATGCATAACTCATCAATTACATTACTATAACCTTGACTAATATATAAGGGAAACCAAATATGCACAAGACAGTAACACTCACTTGAAGTTGTAAGGAAAGAGTATTATATCTTTGTTTTCATTTGTTACCAACGATCGTAGCAAGTTGGCCTCGGTATCTGCGGCATGAAATTTGACCTCAATTGCATCTATGAGATTTGTGTTAATGAACCCAATATCACCGATTTTTCTTTTCTTTAATTCGATGATCTTCAATATGCATAATATAGTGAGGATAATTATAAATACATGCAATGAAAGAGCTGAGCTATATAGAGAGACTTAATGACAGAAGTAGTACTACTTACAGATAGTAGGAGGTGACCGTTGCTTTATCGAGGGCCAATTGATTGAAAAACTAAAAGAACTCCTCAAATGGAATAGGCAACACTTCAATTCCAACGAGGTCATGCTCCTTTTTAACTCTCACATACAAAGTATTCCTCCCCCCAAACTCTCTGCAGATTTTCAAGTACCAATCATGCAATCTTCGCATCATCGTTGATAGAGATCTTTCATCTTTGACGAGAGGCTTCCCATACTCGTATCTTTGTATAACCGGGCACCATCCTCAGATCATTAGCGACGATGTCGCTAGGCACCTTGAGCGGGGGGCACGATTGCTTCGCTTGTTCGCCGAGCTGGGCAATTTGTTTCCCAGCTCGTCGTTCTTTCAGCCTTTGATCACTGACAGTACTTCCCGACTGCTCCGCTTCGCAAATGCCTTTCCAATAATGCGCTCATAGTTGCCTTTTGGTGGAGACTTGGGTGGTTTTGTCAGGGCAGCCAAAGTGCACTTCGCTTTCACCGGATCCACCTTCTCCTCTGGAGGTGGATGTTTCTTTGCTTTCACCCCTTCAAAGAAGTTCCACACTTCTTCTCGCGCGATCTCGGTGTTCTCCTCTGGGGTCCTCTCGTATGGTAACTTCTCTGGAGTCTTCAGAGAAGGACCCAATCTGTATGTCCTCCCTCCTCTGGCTGTACTGCTAGATGCCGGCAGAGAAGACGGAGCAGCTGTCTTCTTTACTTGCTTACGAGGCGGAGGAGAAGGACTACGATGCACCGGAGCAGCCAGAGTGGCGGCGGGTCTCTTCCGCCCTTGCTGACAAGGCGGAGAAGGAGGAGGCTGGCTGCTCGGGCGCGCCGGTGCATGCGTAGAAGGAGGCAGAGTGCCGCCACGCACCGGAGAAGGAGCCGGCCGAGTGCCCTGATCGTCACTCGCCGGAGGAGGAGGCGGTGGAGGAGGCGGAGTGCCCTGACTCGCCGGAGGAGGAGGAGGAGGCGGAGGCGTCTAGTTCGGAAGGTTGATGAGCTCTGAGGGAGTCCTGGATTAGGGGGTGTTCGGGTAGTCGGACTATACCTTCAGCCGGACTCCTGGACTATGAAGATACAAGATTGAAGACTTCATCCCGTGTCCGGATGGGACTTTCCTTGGCGTGGAAGGCAAGGTTGGCGATGCGGATATTCAAGATCTCCTACCATTGTAACCGACTCTATGTAACCCTAACCCTATCCGGTGTCTATATAAACCGGAGGGTTGTAGTCCGTAGGACAGAATCAACTCCATATACAACAATCATACCATAGGCTAGCTTCTAGGGTTTAGCCTCCTTGATCTCGTGGTAGATCTACTCTTGTACTACCCATATCATCAATATTAATCAAGCAGGAGTAGGGTATTACCTCCATCGAGAGGGCCCGAACCTGGGTAAAAACATCGTGTCCCTTGTCTCCTATTACCATCCGGCCTTGACGCACAGTTCGGGACCCCCTACCCGAGATCCGCCGGTTTTGACACCGACATTGGTGCTTTCATTGAGAGTTCCTCTGTGTCATCGCCTTCAGGCCCGATGGCTCCTTCGATCATCAACAACGATGCGGTCCAGGGTGAGACTTTTCTCCCCTGACAGATCTTCGTCTTCGGCGGCTTCGCTCTGCGGGCCGATTCTCTCAGCCACCTTGAGCAGATGAAAGCTACGCCCCTGGCCATCAGGCCAGGTTTGGAAGCCTAAATTACACGGACGACATCCGCGGGGACTTTATCTTCGACGGATTTGAGCCACAGCCAAGCGCGCCACACTGTCTCGATGGGCATGATATAGCTCTGCCGCCGAACAGCGCTTTGGAGGCCGCACACGCACCGGTTCCGACCATCGATTCGGAGCCTACTGCGCCGATCGAGGATCAGCGTTTGGACGCTGCCTCAGGGGCTGCGATCTCAGAGGCGATCGAGCCGAACTCCAGCCCCGCACTCTGCACGACCCATGACTCCGAGGATCCGGACTCCTTCCCAGACTCCGAACCCCCAGCGCCCCTGCCAATCGAATCCGATTGGGCGCCGATAATGGAGTTCACCGCCGCAGACATCTTTCAGCATTCGCCTTTTGGCGACATCCTGAATTCTCTTAAGTCTCTCTCTTTATCAGGAGAGCCCTGGCCGGACTACGGTCAGCGAGGGTGGGATACAGACGATGAGGAAATTCAAAGCCCACCCACCACCCACTTTGTAGCCACTGTCGACGATCTAACCGACATGCTTGACTTCGGCTCCGAAGACATCAACGGCATGGACGACGATGTAGGAGATGAACTGGAACCAGCACCTGTAGGGCGCTAGACAGCCACCTCATCATATGACATATATATGGTGGATACTCCAAAAGATGGAGATGGCGATGGAACAGTGGGGGATGACGCCCCCAAGAAACAGCCAAAGCGCCGGCGTCAGCGGCGCTGCTCTAAATCCCGCCAAAGCAAAAACGGTGATTCCGGCACGAGAGATAATACTACCCCGGATAGCGCCGAAGAACACCCACCTCAGCAAGATTCGGCACAGGAAGATGGAGAAGCCAGCCCTCATGAGAGAGCAGCAGACCGAGAGGTCGAGGATGATAACTATACGCCTCCCTCCGAAGACGAGGCAAGCCTCGATGACGACGAATTCGTCATACCATCAGACCCCGCCGAACAAGAGCGTTTTAAACGCAGGATTTTAGCCACGGCAAGCAGCCTCAAAGAAAAAGCAGCAACAGCTTAGAGCTGCCCAAGATCAGAGGAGGAAGCACCTACATCACCAGCGCATGACATGGTAGAACGGCCACCTCGCGACCACGACAGAGAGGCCTCTCGGCCCTCCACCCAAGCCATGCCCCGACGCCACTCAACTAAGGCACGGGAAAATGCGCCCGACCTGCGAGACATACTGGAGGACAAGGCAAGACAAACAAGATCGATCTACAGATCGCGCAGGCGCCCTACGGCATGTGACAATGATCTTCACTCCGGATACAACAAATTCGGCCGGGCCGAACACAACAGACATAGCTCTTCCGAGCTGCGTCGTGATATAGCCCAGTACAGAGGCGCCGCGCACCCGCTATGCTTCACGAATGAAGTAATGGATCATAAAATCCCAGAGGGTTTCAAACCCGTAAACATCGAATCATACGATGGCACAACAGATCCGGTGGTATGGATCGAGGATTATCTCCTTCACATCCACATGTCACACGGCGATGATCTACACGCCATCAAATACCTCCCGCTCAAACTTAAAGGACCGGCCCGGCATTGTCTTAACAGCTTGCCAGCAGACTCAATCGGTTCTTGGGAGGACTTGGAAGCCGCATTCCTCGACAACTTCCAGGGCACTTATGTGCGACCACCAGATGCCGACGACTGAAGCCACATAATTCAGGAGCCATATGAATTGGCCAGACAATTCTGGACACGGTTCCTAACAAAGAAAAACCAGATAGTCGACTGTCCGGACGCAGAGGCCCTAGCAGCCTTCAAGCATAACATCCGCGACGAGTGGCTTGCCCGGCACCTGGGACAGGAAAAGCCGAAATCCATGGCAGCCCTCACGACACTCATGACCCGCTTTTGCGCGGGAGAAGATAGCTGGCTAGCTCGTAGTAACAACTTATCAAAGAACCCTGGTAATTCGGATACCAAGGACAAAAGTGGCAGGACACGTCGGAATAAGCAAAAACGCCGCGTTAGCAGCGACAACAATGAAGACACGGCAGTCAATGCCGGATTCATTGGCTATAAATCCGGTCAGCGGAAAAAGCCATTCAAAAAGAATACTCAGGGCCCGTCCAGTTTGGACCGAATACTCGATCGCTTGTGCCAGATACATGGCACCCCCGAAAGGCCAGCCAATCACACTAACATGGATTGTTGGGTGTTCAAGCACGCATGCAAGTTAAGGGCCGAAAACAGAGACAAGGGGCTGCACAGCGACGACGAGGAGCCCAAGCCGCCGAACAACAATGGATAGAAGGGCTTTCCCCCACTAGTGCGAACGGTGAACATGATATACGCAACCCACATTCCCAAGCGGGAGCGGAAGCGTGCGCTACGGGACATATACGTGATAGAGCCAGTCGCCCCAAAGTTCAACCCATGGTCCTCCTGCCCGATCACTTTTGATCGAAGGGACCACCCCCACTAGCATCCGTCATGGCGGCTTCGCCGCATTGGTTCTTGACCCAATCATCGACGGATTTCATCTCACAAGAGTCCTCATAGACGGCGGCAGTAGCCTGAACCTGCTTTATCAGGATACAGTGCGGAAAATGGGCGTAGATCCATCAAGGATTAAGCCCACAAGAACGACCTTTAAAGGCGTTATACTAGGTGTAGAAGCCAACTGTACAGGCTCAGTAACACTTGACGTGGTCTTCGGATCCCCGGACAATTTCCGAAGCGAAGAATTAATCTTCGATATAGTCTCGTTTCGCAGTGGCTATCACGTCCTGCTCGAATGAACCGCATTTGCAAAGTTCAATGCGGTGCCGCACTACGCATATCTCAAGCTCAAGATGCCAGGCCTTCGAGGAGTAATTACGGTCAACGGAAACACCAAACGCTCCCTCCGTATGGAGGAGCATACAGCGGCTCTCGCAGGGGAGGTACAAAGTAGCCTTCTCAGGCAATTCTCCAGCCCGGCCATTAAAAAGCCAGACATTGCCAAGTGCGCCCGGAGTAACCCACAACAGGACCGCCTGGCACATTCTGAGCAAGCGTAGCAATGCGGCCCCAACCCCAGCTTTCGTGACATAGCGAAACCAGTACCTCGCGTGCATAACTACGCCCTTGAAATACCATGGGCACAGGGGAAGGGGCACAATAACGGCACGCCCAAAATACGGCTTAAAACTTACTAGGGGCTGCCGGATTCTTTTTTTAATTTTTTCTTACTTTCAGGACTCCATATTTCGAACGACCTGTTCAGCAATTCGACTGCCGCACAAATGATGCAAGATCCAGGGAGGCAGACAAGCCATGCCGCATTATGGAACTCCTAGGTGGTCTCTGTTACGAGTGGTATACCTGTTTTAAATACAATTCCGCGGCCTTCCCCTGGTCAGGACATACTAAATAGTCCAATATCTTTTGCTTACCGCACTATTTGTATCGTTCGGCTTTGATAAACAGCCTCTCTATAAACAATGCTTAGCTTCTTGTCTATTTTTTGCATTGTCTTCTTTTCACATTTATGTTTATCAAATGACATGATTGCATTCGTACACCATGGTATGGAAAACACGACAGGGGCTTCAGTACCCCTCATAATGGTGTGAGAAGTCCGTACACTTTCACAAGTGTGGCACCCCGAACTTATAGCACTATATGCATCGGCTCCGAATCATGATTTGGGTCAATAGTTGGGTTTGCCCGGCTCCTATGTTTTGGTGACTTACGTTCCGCTCTATCGGATAAGGTAGCACTAGGAGAACCACTGCGATTGTGCCCCGGTTCAGCTGGGTTAAGCACCTCAGTGGAGAAAGCTAAAACTGACTGTCATGATGTGGCGAGAGACCGGTCGCTGTTCGAGAGGTTTTTCGAGTCCCTAAAGGCTTATGCCGCTTCGAGCGAGGAGCTGGCTTTGTCCGGCCAAGGCGTGGATAGCGCCCTGAACTCGGTCTTCCGAACTAGGTGCTTCGCCGAAATTTAAAATTATAGAGTTCTATGGCTAAGTGAGAGTGTTCAAGCATTATAGTCCGATTGCCTGGTTCGTTGTGCTGAGCGCCTTCCTCGAAGGACCCAACTATGGGAAAAAGAGCGCTCAGGTTTATCCCGAACACCCCAGCACTAGTGGCATGGGGGCAGAAGCCGACGACTGGCCATCTCTCAATTTTTTGATAAACGGCCGCACAGGAAGTAATATTTTAAATTCAATAAGCATTGCTTAGCGCATATGAACAAGTTTTCAGCGCACAAGATAAACATGAGCGAATTCATTCAAAAATCACATCCTTGGTACATTCATCCGCCACAAGGCGGGCACCTGCAAGAACATCCTTGTAGTAGTTCTTGGGTTTGCGATGCTCCTTCCCCGGCGGCGGCCCGTCGTTCACAAGCTTCTCACCGTCCAGCTTACCCCAGTGCACCTTTGCACGGGCAAGGGCCCGATGGGCACCTTCGATGCAGATGGAGAGCTTGATGACCTCAAGCCTCGGACAGGCCTCCACCAGCCACCGCACCAGCCCGAAATAGCTCCCAGGAAGGGCCTCTCCAGGCCACAGCTGAACTATGAAGCCCTTCATGTCCTGCTCGGCCGCCTTGTGGAGCTCGACCAGCTGTTTCAGCTGGTCGCTCAAGGGCACAGGGTGTCCGGCCTCAGAATACTGAGACCAGAACACCTTCTCCGTCGAGCTACCCTCTTCAGCTCGGTAGAATGCGGCGGCATCGGATACGCTGCGGGGAAGATCTGCGAATGCCCCTGGAGAGCTCCGGATTCGGGTAAGTAACAGGTAGTTCACTTTTATATTTCTGCTTTGCATAAAGAATGCCTTACCCGCTGCTATCTTCCTCATCTCCACCAACTCTTGGAGGGCCTTTTGGGATTTGGCCTTGGCAGACCTGGCAGCCTCTAGGGCCGTTGCAAGCCTGGATGCTTGCACCTTCGACTCCAGCTCCAAACTCTCATGTTTTTTCATGAGAGCCTGCAGCTCTTGCTGCACCTCGCTGACCTGCACCCCAAGTCTGTCTCGCTCGGTGCGCTCCGCGGCCGTTTTCTTTTTGGCCGTAGATAGCGCCTGCTTAAGGGTTGCCACCTGAGTCGTGGCCCCTACAATAAGCAGTACAATCCTGTTACTCTTTTTGCAATCAAAGCCTTTTTATAGGCACTTTTTCTGCAAGGTATTTCTTACCTTCTTCCTCCTCGAGCCGCTGCTTGGCAAGGCCGAGCTCTTGCTCGGTCCGCTCGAGGTCCTGCTTCAGGACACCCACCTCCGCAGTCAGTGCGGCGGTGGACAGCAGCGAAGCCTGCATACGCATATTGACTCTTTTTTGTTAGACTCCTGCGATATTTAATAGATCCTCTATTCGGCTTTTCTTTCCGAACGCCAAACAGAGCATCAGGGGCTACTGTCTATGCGGTAATATTTTTACATATTTTTACTTACCTCGAAGCCTGTTAGAAGGCTAGCGCAAGCTTCAGTCAGTCTGCTCTTGGCGGACTGAACCTTCTGGATCACCGTACTCATAATAGTACGGTGCCCCTCGTCAATGGAGGCATCGTCAAGCACCTCCAGCAGATCGTCCGGCACCTCCGGTTGGACGGAGGCCGCCGGCTTAGAAGGCTTGCTCCTCTTGGAAGGAGTTCGCCTACCGCGGTCCGGAACTAAAGATTCCGGCGCGGTGTCCGGCACAAAGCCGGACTGATAGCCCTGGGGAGCCTTATCCCCTTCACTCCTGGAGTCCGGGAGGTTGCCTTGCGACTCCTCCGGGACCACCTCCTCCTGCCCCGGAGCTTGTCACGACGCCACTTTGGCGTCGTCTGCAGTGCGGGGGGAGATAGCGGGCAGAACTGAGTTCACGTCCGATGAGTCCAGGGAACCGCCCGACGATTCGTCGAATTCGGCCCAGGGCGGACTGCATAATTACATTCGACATTAGGGAAAGCTGTGCAACAAAGGAACGCCATGAGTTACTCTGATATCTGAACTTACAATTTCGCCGGACGCTTGGCCCTGTTTGGCCACTCCTCTTCGCCCTCTTCGGCATCGGGGGCGTAGTTCGGCGGAGGGGTCTTCCTTTTCCTAGACCCCTCGGCCTCCCCCATTGGGCGGCCTTCCTCTTCTCTCCTCCCTCCGCTGGGGGGTGGGGAGAGTTTTCTTCTTCCTCCTCCTTGTTTTCGTGGGAGAAGGGCGTCTCGGACTCGTCAGATGATGAGTCCGACACCACCACGTTGCGGGCACTCCTTCGAGTCCCCGTGGTCTTCTTCTTCTTGGCCTTCTTCTCCGGCACCACATAAGGCGCCGGAGCCAGCAGCTTCGCTAGTAGAGCTGGGGCTGGGTCTTCGGGCAGCGGAGCCGGACAGTTAATCGGTCCGGATATCGCTCGCCAAGCCTGTCAAAGGTAAGGGAGTTTAGATCCCGCATAGAGTCAAACTATGTAAAAAGCTTAACATCCTGTAAAAGGTGTAGATGGCTTACCTCGCTAGCGTGACGCTGCGAGCTGTATCCGCGGTCCTCGGAAGCGGATGCGGGAGCCTCGGCGCCCTTGAATAGCATCTTCCAGGCATCTTCGTACGTCGTGTCGAAGAGCTTGCTGAGGGTTTGATGCTGCGCCGGGTCGAACTCCCACATATTAAAATCCCGTTGTTGGCACAGGAGGATCCGGCGGACGAGCATAACCTGGATTACGTTAACAAGCCGGACTGGCTTGTTCAACAGGGACTGGATGCA
Source organism: Triticum aestivum (assembly GCF_018294505.1). NCBI lineage: Eukaryota > Viridiplantae > Streptophyta > Magnoliopsida > Poales > Poaceae > Triticum > Triticum aestivum. The sequence goes on along the minus strand of NC_057809.1, from coordinate 531,387,917 downwards.
TGTTTGCAATCCAGTCACCTCTTTTTTGTCACCCCACCACAGGCCCGTCTCTTTCCAGGACATAAGCCGCGTGGGGGGTCCGGATCGGAACTCGGGGGCTGCGGTCCATTCCGGATCACGCGGCTCGGTGATATAAAACCACCCGGCTTGCCACCCCTTTAGGGTCTCCACGAAAGAGCCCTCGAACCATAGGATGTTGGCCATCTTGCCTGCCATGGCGCCTCCGCACTCCGCCTGGCTGCCACGCACCACCTTGGGCTTGACGTTGAAGGTCTTGAGCTAGAGGCCGAAATGGGGGCAGACACGGAGAAAAGCCTCGCACACGACGATAAACGCCGAGATGTTGAGGATGAAGTTCGGAGCCAGATCGTGGAAATCCAGACCGTAGTAGAACATGAGCCCCCGGACAAATGGGTGGAGTGGAAAACCCAGTCCGCGGAGGAAGTGGGGGAGAAATACTACCCTCTCATGGGGCCTTGGGGTGGGGATAAGCTGCCCCTCTTCGGGAAGCCGGTGCGCGATGTCCTTGGACAGGTATCCGGCCTTCCTTAGCTTTTTGATTTTTCCCTCCGTGACAGAGGAGACCATCCACTTGCCTCCCGCTCCGGACATTGCTGGAGAAGGTTGATGTGGGAAGTGCGGGCTTGGGCGCTGGAGCTCGGGTGCGCAGGAGATGGATAGGCAAAGGAGGAAGAAGGCGTAGGTAAAAAGGTGGATCCTTGTCCCCTTATATGGGCGGATGCGGTTGTGCGTCCCCACCTACCTAGTAAAACTCGCTTGCCTCCCAAGCGCCGTGATAAGTGGCGCGGTTGGGTTGCCCACGTCCGTATTGATGAGAATCCCGTAAAAGGGGGGTACACGATCTCTGCTTTGACAAGACGTGCCAAGGAAACCGCCTCGCAAAGCATGCTGAGGTGGAAAAGTGAAAACGATTCGAGTGAAGGACTTGGCTGTAGTGTGATGACGCACTATGGAATACGTCAGCAGATTTGATTTGTGTCAATATTATTCTCTCTATGGCAATATGTGGAAGCTTATTTTGCAGAGCCGGAGACTACTCTTGGTGTTTACAATCTTCTATGAAGGACTTGGAGGAGGAACCCGCCTTGCAATGCTGAAGACAATTTGCGCGTCGGACTCGTCGTCATTGAAGCCTGGTTCTGGGGCTACTAAGGGAGTCCTGGATTAGGGGGTGTTCGGGTAGTCGGACTATACCTTCAGCCGGACTCCTGGACTATGAAGATACAAGATTGAAGACTTCGTCCCGTGTCCGAATGGGACTTTCCTTGGTGTGGAAGGCAAGGTTGGCGATGCGGATATTCAAGATCTCCTACCATTGTAACCGACTCTATGTAACCCTAACCCTATCCGGTGTCTATATAAACCGGAGGGTTGTAGTCCGTAGGACAGAATCAACTCCATATACAACAATCATACCATAGGCTAGCTTCTAGGGTTTAGCCTCCTTGATCTCGTGGTAGATCTACTCTTGTACTACCCATATCATCAATATTAATCAAGCAGGAGTATGGTATTACCTCCATCGAGAGGGCCCGAACCTGGGTAAAAACATCGTGTTCCTTGTCTCCTGTTACCATCCGGCCTTGACGCACAGTTCGGGACCCCCTACCCGAGATCCGCCGGTTTTGACACCGACAAGCTCCTTCCGCCATAGGCATGGAGTCTTCAGAGCAGAACCTAGCCGAGTCTCCCCTTCACCTGTAGGGTGGTCAAGCTGGAGGTCCTCAAATCCCTCCGTTATTTCATCCACCATCACCCTAGCATATCCTTGTGGAATCGGTCGGCAGTGAAAAGTTGCGCCGGGTTCAGTAGGAAAAACAGAACCAACAGCCGCCTTGACCTTCATATTAATCCATTGCGTCATAAGGTGGCAATTTTGAGACTCCGTGATAGCATCCACGGGATAGCTGGCAGGAGCCGTCAAGACATGCTTCGGCTGAAGCAGCTCGGTGGAAGCCACACTGCTTCTCTACTGAGATGGTGGGGTAGCTTCGGGGGAAGCTTCGGCAATTTATTTGCTGCGATTTGCTTCTCGTTCCTCTATCACTTGTACCCTAGCGTGCAGCGCCTGCAGTTGGGTCTGCTCCACTTTCTTCCTCCTCTCATGGCATTTGTTACCGCCTGCGTCTGGAAACCCTGCCTTCCACGGAATGGAGCCTGGCGTGCCTCGTGTCCGTCCAGGGTGCTCAGGATTCCCGAGGGCCATTGTGAGCTCGTCGTTCTCTTTGTCTGGAACGAACGTCCCTTGCCGCGCTGCTTCGATATAGTGCTTAAGCCTCTTGACTGGTATTTCCATTTGCTTGTCCATCCAAATGCACTTCCCTGATACAGGGTCCAAGTTTCCGCCAGCCCCGAAGAACCAAGTACGGCAACGGTCTGGCCAGTTAATTGTCTCTGGTTCGATCCCTTTATCAACCAGATCATTCCCAGTCTTGGCCCACTTAGGCCGGGCTACGAGGTAGCCACCTGACCCCGTGCAATGGTGATGCTTCTTCTTCGCAACATTTTGCTTGTTTGTCGCCGACATCTTCTTACTCTTTTCCGATGTCTTGTGGGCTACAAATGCGGGCCAGTGATCTCTGATCTTCTCATATCTACCCTTGAATTCTGGTGTCTCTTTTTTATCGACAAACTTATTCAACTCGTTCTTCCACCTCCTGAATAGGTCTGCCATCCTCTTAAGAGCAAAAGACTTGATTAATTGCTCTTTAACTGGATTCTTCGGATCATCCTCTGGCGGTAGGGTGAAATTTGACTTCAGCTCAGTCCAAAGATCTTTTTTCGGCATATTATTGACATAATACACATCAGGGTCTTCTGTAGCTGGCTTTAACCATTGCTGGATGCTGATCGGGATCTTGTCCCTAACCAGAACCCCGCACTGAGCAACAAATGCGTTCTTTGTCCGAATGGGTTCAATCGGTTGGCCGTCGGGCGCGATTGCTATGATCTCAAACCTTTCATCCGAGCTCAACTTTTTCTTCGGGCCTCGTCTCTTTACCGAAGTTGTGCTCGATCCGGAGCGCTAGAAAAAAGAACAAAGACTTAATTAATATGTGTACATACCAAAACAATGAATGCATCAATTAGCTAGTCAGCACATGCTTAACTAATATATATACCTGGCCGGACTCGGTTCGGTCACCGAAGCCGTCATCACGGTCTCCTTCTTGCACCGGCATTGGGTCACCGGAGCCGTCCTCACGGTCTCCTTCTTGCATCAGCATTGGGTCACCGGAGCCATCATAATCATAGCCAGCTGCTTCCAGACCATCGGTGTCGTTGAGAAACAACGAGCAGACGGCATCACTTCCTCATGCGATTATGTCCCCCAACAAATCTTCTTGTACTTTGTCTCGGGTGGTGTCCATAGTTTCTACAAATATTTACAACATGGCAATTGTTATTCAAACATGACAGATGGATATATTAGTGGCAAACGTAGAACTAATATGAATTAGTGGCCTCAACGCTGCTTCTCTACGGTTTGGGGTGGCCTCGACAACGCTTCAAGGATAAAAAAAGAAGAGGAAGAAAAAAAAGAGGAGAAGAAAGAATAGAGGAGAAGAACTCCTCTATTCTTTCTTCTCCCCCTTTTTTTTCTTCTTCCTCTTTTTTTATCGGGAACGAGGGTCGTCGAGGGTCGCTGAGTGGTAGAGGAAACCCTAAATAGCAAATATCGTCGGTGTGAGATACATGTGGCCGTCGGTGCCGGACACTACATCCACGTCCCACAATTGTGTTGACATCTTCGCAATTGGGGTACAACCCTTTTTTGTGATCCTCTAACATGCGATCGAACTTCAGCTTCTCCTTTTGACTTTCGCATTGCGTCCTTGCATCGACAATGACCCGGCGGAGATCATCATCATCGGGCACATCATCTGGTTCCTCTTGATCTTCAGCAGCTTCACCTGTTGCAGCATCATTGGGCACATTGTCTGGTTCCTCTTGATCTTCACCAGCTCCCCCCATTGCAGCATCACCGTATTCAGGGGGCACATAGTTGTCATCGTACTCTTCTTCTTCGCCGTCTTCCATCATAACCCCTATTTCTCCGTGCCTCGTCCAAACATTATAGTGTGGCATGAAACCCTTGTAAAGCAGGTGGGAGTGAAGGATTTTCCGGTTAGAGTAAGACCTCGTATTCCCACATTCAGTGCATGGACAACACATAAAACCATTCTGCTTGTTTGCCTCAGCCGCATCGAGAAACTCATGCACGCCCTTAATGTACTCGGAGGTGTGTCTGTCACCATACATCCATTGTCGGTTCATCTGCGTGCATTATATATAATTAAGTGTCCAAATGAATAGAAGTTCATCATCACATTAAAACCAAAGTACATACATAGTTCTCATCTAACAACATATAGCTCTCTAGAGCATCTAATTAATTAAACCATACACTGAAACTATGTAAAACATTTCAATGTGAAAACAAATGTGATCATAATCGCAACCAAGGTAACAATTGATCCAACAGCATAATGATACCAAGCCTCGGTATGAATGGCATATTTTCTAATCTTTCTAATCTTCCAGCGCATTGCATCCATCTTGATCGTGTGATCATCGACGACATCCGCAACATGCAACTCCAATATCATCTTCTCCTCCTCAATTTTTTTTATTTTTTCCTTCAACAAATTGTTTTCTTTTTCAACTAAATTTAACCTCTCAACAATAGGGTCAGTTGGAATTTCCGATTCACATACATCCTACATAAATAAAATCTATGTCACGTTGGTCGGCATAATTTTCATAAACAATAAATGAACCAATAGCTATAAAGATAATATATATACCACATCCGAATCATAGACAAGACGAGGGCTGATGGGGGCGGATACCAAAACCATCGCACTATATAAGATGCAATAATAAAAGTAAGAAAATAATACAAGTATCTATGTAAACATACAAGTAAGAATATTTTTTCCTTTCAGAAAGAGGATAAGAACAAGAGGCTCACCACGGTGGTGCTGGCGATGAGCTCAGCGCGGGTGATCGATGGCGGTGAAGACGGGGACGGGGCGTGACGGATCGCTAAACCTAGACAAATATTGAGGAAAATGGAGCTTGGAGATCGAGCTTGGAGAGGAGAAAGCTTAAGTAGTGTGGCTCGGGCATTCCATCGAACACCTTGTGTGCATAGGAGGTGAGCTAGAGCACCACCAAGCCCTCTCCCCCTCGGCCAGAAAAAACAGAGCAGAGTGCTCTGCTCTTACGCGAGGGGGTATATATAGGCACCTCATTGGTCCCGGTTGGTGGCATGAACCGGGACTAAAGGGGAGCCTTTGGTCCCGGTTCAAGCCACCAACCGGGACCAATGGTGGTGGGCCAGGAGCGAGGCCCATTGGTCCCGGTTCGTCCCACCAACCGGGACCCAAAGGTCCAGACGAACCGGGACCAATGGCCCATGTGGCCCGGCCGCCCCCCCTGGGCTCACGAACCGGGTCCAATGCCCCCATTGGTCCCGGTTCTGGACTGAACCTGGACTAATGGGCTGACCCGGCCTGGACCTTTGCCCCCTTTTCTACTAGTGAAGGTGGACAAGATTAAACTACCAAGTCTTCTATTGCCAAGTAGTACATTATAAAATCATCAAACAAACATATATCTATGTCCTATGGTCACTGCATTGTCTTGCCAAATCAAAATATAGACACGGTTCAAATCATATCAGTTCAAGAGAAAGCAGCACTGAAAGAATACAAAGCGTGTGAAACTACACGACAAAACAAGATTTCAGATGGGTACCACGGGTCTACATGTACAACAACACTATTGGCCCTGTTATGATGCTAGTAATGTGCATGATATGAGAAGTCAACTGTATACACAATCGAAATTGAAATCAACAGAGCTATTTATAAGAGCAAACCTGTTAAAGAAACATGTGTAAACATACCTGTTGTGCCATTGGAGTTTCCATTGGATCGTTCAATTTAAAAATAAGTTTGTATGAGTAAATACAGTGATACAAGAGCAAAGCAGTATGCATGATTGAAATGGAATCTTAAATGAGAACAGTTGTTCTTCAGGTTTAAGCACATGTTCTACACGAACAGAGTACAGTAAGACACAAGCATATAGTACTTAAAATAAAAATGAGCTCATAGACCTTACCACATTCTTGGTTCGGGACCAGTAAAGAACAAGGCGTTCCCAGTCATCGTGCAGTAAATGTGTCTCAGGAGAACGTAAGGGAATTTGATGGGTTTCTTTGCCAGTGAAGTACGTTTTCTTCAGGTAATTCCGATACTGCCACCAAGCATTCTCGAAGATAGCAGAGGTATTAGCATAGCTTACCTCATCCTGAGTTTCCAAATCGGTCCTTCTTTATAGATAAAAATGGGAAAATTTTCTGCATTATAACCATCATGGAGGTAGAATGTATGGGACAAAGCAAAGTAATTGCCATGAATAACATTAGTTACACATAACTCCTGGACAAACACCTGCAACTGGCATTTTCCTTCATCTTCAGTATAATATTTCCATGATGGGAAGATACACACATAGGATTTAACAACATCAAATGCGATAGATGCTAAATTATGAATGGATGGTTGTGCTTCCTCCACAGGAATAGGTGTGCTAACTAGTGGAGTTGGGGTTCACCGTGGTAGTACTGGCGCTTTGGGCACCGGAGCTGCCTTACTAACTACTCTTGTTTGGGAGTGCTATGGTGGACATGGTGTGGTGTCAATAGGAACTGGGTTACTATTTGATGGGCTTGGGGTTAGATTGGGTGAAGCTGGTTCTCTGTCCATCACAGTAGGGGTAAAATCTGCGAGAGTTTGGGTTATGTGTGGTAGGGCTGCTTCTCGTGTATGTATAACCGGGGTGCTATCTTCGCCAAGAGGTAGCACTATTTTATTTGAAGACCAGGTTTTTACTCCGCTAGATACTGTCATCACCCGCTCCAATTTCAAATGGCTGATAAACAGGAAACATAGTTTAATGTACAGACATTGTATGAGAGACAGATGCAATAGATAGTATGGAAAAAAGAGGGCCTTAAATAGTTGACATGTATATTGTTTAACTAAAATGGATAGCATGAAATAATTTCACATATATGATGTCTATCTAAACTAGATAGCATAGAATAACATAATTCAAAGATATGATGACTAACTAAACATGACCGCATGACATAATTCACATACATGTTATCTAAGTCACCAGGATCGCATGATTTAATTCACATATGTGATTTATATGCTAAGCAGAGGGCATTCACATAAATGATGTCTGAACTAAGAACATAGTGTTGAATATTGTGTATATGATGTCTAAACTACGCAATGCAAGACACTATATGCATGATATGGGCAGTAGAACCGTGCCAAGTTAGAGCATAAACCTCGGTGGGGGAATAGGACCGGTCATGTGTCTCTGAATCCATCTCTGAGGAGCTATCGGGACCCAGTAAGAGATCTGCTTCGACAGGTAGCACTGTCTGCTCTGAAGGCCTTGTTTTCACTCCAGATTTTTCCATCACCCACTCAAATGGCTGATTCACAGGAAGAGTAGTTTAATGTACAAAAATTGTCGACAAATGGAAACTTAATGAAGAAAAGGATGGGCTAGATATCATTCAAATATATGATGCCTGGTTAAACATGATGGCATTGCACATTTCACATATATTATGGCTGGCTAAAAGACATGAAACTGAATAATTCCCATATATGAAACTAAACAGGTGGCATTACAAAACATGTCTAAACTAAGCAGATGACATATATGATGTCGAAAGTAGGCACTGCAAGGCAACATATGTATGATATGACTAACATCATCATGCCAAGTTAGTGCAAACACCTTGGGGGGTAAATAGGAGTGGTTAGCTGCGTCTGAATCCACCTCAGAACAGACATCTTCCTCTGGATTTCAATCTGGAGAGGGGGGAGGGTTTGCCATTGAACCCACCATGGAGCGATGTCTACATGACATTTTATTGCCGCGAAAAGTTCTTTTCGTTTTCTCTACATGTTCAGCATGACTGTGTACAATATCTGGCATGCATACAAAAAATATAGTGAGATTATGTAAGGAGAGCATGCATAAATCTAGAGTAATGGTAACAACCAGTGGATGGATCCAAAAATAATGATACCAGGCTGATGATTGCTTTAATTGAATAAAAAAACAGATGATGATTGCTTTACTATTTGTTTCTCACCCAAGATGAACAACATAGGCATACCCTAGGTGAACCAAATATTAGACCGAGATACTATTCATTACTGCCTCGATATGTGCCCCACAACTAAGTTGGAACTCAAATTTGAACATCAATTTGGACCTGACTTGGAGTCTAAGAGGTGAACAGGACAATAAGGTAGTAGGTAATGTTAAGCAATGCATATCATATGCAGAAACAAAAGAGTGCGACTCTCTTGTGGACCCGTGTACTCCTCAGGTTCATCTGCTGAGATGTCTGGTTTCGTGGATGCTTCTATCGATGGAGAAACTCAGGTGAGGTGGATGACATCGCGGCAGGAGTAGGACAAACCACACAAAGTTTTCTTCGACATGTACCTGTAACTGAAGTACTTCTGTAAGGGCTCATTTGGCTTGCATGATTCTAAAAATGCAGGGATAGGAGGAACAACACTGGAATAGGATGGAATTCACATGGGAAACAGAGCATTTGTGAACACATGATTTTTGTCGACTTGGGTGTTTGGTTCATAGGAATTGGAGGAGCAGAGGAATGCAAAGAAACATGGCCAAAATAAAGTGAAACCAATAGAAAACATGTACAGTTAGAATGTTATTCTGCCATTAATGCACTTGGTCTTGTTTTCATGCATATGATTTTGAAAAGTAGGTCTAGGTGGATGTTTTGCTCCATTCCTTTCAACAAAATGCATGAATAATTGAATAGTAGAGTGCAATTGGAAAATTTCCTATTGCTATGTTTTTCCGTTGAACCAAAATAGCCCTAATGGATCGACATGAATGTAGAGTAATAAGTGATGCAACAAGTGTACAACCTCTTTGTCGTAGCCATGTCGACCTCAGAATCATTGGGTTGGTCGCTGAAGAAGTTGAGGCAGAGGTGGCTGTCGGAGGTGTGAAGGAAGATCTGAGGAATCTGTAGACGACGTCCAGGGCACTTGTGACGCCCCGAGACCATTGCGCCAGATGTCTTCCAGTTATGCACCATTGTTTCCATGTCAATTGCTTGCATGTTTGCATCTTGCCATGTCATCATCCGCATTGCATCTGCATGTTTTTGAAACTTACATCCCTCCGGGTCTCCCTGTTCCTTCCGTTGTACATTCTGAGCCAAGTCACACTTGCAAGCGCCCGCGGCATGTCCAAAATATTATTTTATAAGTGGCCGGAAAATGTTCTCGGAATAGGTTGAAAGTTGGCGTGCGGTGTTGTTTTGTTGTTAGTAGATCGCCTACCAAGTTTCATCGCATTCGGAGTTTGTTTGATGCCCCAACGAATAACTATAGCGACAATATAGTCGGTCAATCGTCGGACGTTTTCGGTCTCCGAAAACTGTTGCCAAGCTCTCTTTCCTCTCTAGACCGTGTACACATTCCACTACCTACCACCAGGCCCAACCTAAGATCTCTCGTCAGCCCGCGGACCTCCTCGCGCGCGCGTCCGGAAGCTGTCCCGGACCCGACCAGGACAGTCGTCACCGTTGGTTTTGGATCATCCCCAAACATCCCTATAACATCTGCGATTATTTATTTGGACCCTCTAGCCTTTATTTTCTCAGCCATTCAATTATAATCGTAGGGACAAGATAGCCCTACCCTAATACCTACCTATATATATAATCTAACCCTAGCCCTGTCCCATCCATCCATCAAATCCTCCCCGCTGCCACCACCCACTCTTCCTTGTTCCTCGGGATCTTGCCCGATCCATTCAAGCCACCCGACCAACCTCCTTCCTCCTTGGGATTTCCTCCCAATTCAACCGAAGCCAACTAGCACCACCCCCTGTGGCCCTCCTCGAACCGCAGCAGCCTGCGCAGCCTTCTCCCTCCGCTCCTCGCTCTCACCTCTTTTCCCTTGCAGGAGCCACAATGGGGAACCACAAGTAGCTCCGTCTCAGAGCTTCTTCCGTGCTGCCATTTATCTGGATCCGAAGACCAGCCAGCAGGCCCCGCGCTCGGGCAGGTGCTCCTTGAGACGGAGCTCGTCCATGAGCGGAACCGCCTCCACCCGTCCGGCGCATCCCGGCGACCCACGGAACTAGAAGCCCTCCAGTCCCTTGCTCTAGTGCGCCTCCTACCCCGAGCACCTCCCATGGTTCCCTCGTTCCCGAGATCGTCGACCCCGCCGCCTCGAATTCCTGTGCCGAAGCACCACCTCGTTCGCCTCTGTCCTTGAGAAGGAGCTCGACCTACAGCCGCGTTGACCTCGCCCTCTGACGAACTCCACCGTCCAGGGCCCCGGTGACCTCGTCGTCCTGGCCTCCTCCGCCGAACTGGCGAGCGCGGCGCGGGAGCACCGCAGGTTGCCTCACGCGCCAAGTTTGCCTTCGCCGCCCCTGCCTCGCCTCTGCTTCGAGCACTCGCGTCGCCCTGCCGTCAAGCTGCGTCCCCTCGCTGGAGCACGCATCAATTCCGTTGCCGCCGCCGTTCTGCTTCCCGAGGACAAGGATGAGCCCCTGCCTCCTCGCCCGCTTCGGCCAGCCGCGTAGACCAGCTCGCCAGGTCCCGTGCGCGCCTGCCTTGGCCTCCTCTGCTTCCCGCGTCGCCGGAGTCCATTGCGCCAAGTCTGCCGCTGCATCTTCTGCTTCCCCTGGGCTGCATCCTCTTCTCCCCCTGCATCGAGAGGAGGAGAGTGCCGCGCTGCAGTCGTGTTGTCCGCGCCTCCAGGCCAGCATGCCCCTTCGTGGCCTGCCTCCTCCACTGAATCGGGCCAAGGCCCATGGGTGAGCTTCCCCTCCAGCGCCCCTCCTCTTGTTTTTTTCTCCGATTGGGCCAGCAGATTTCGGCCTAGTGTTTTTTTCCTTGCCTGCGATTTTGTCCAGTATTCCATTAAACAACGGTTTTGCAGGAACCCCCTAGACTTCATGCATATTATAACTCATCATCCGTGCATCGGTTTAAAATGAATTATATATGTAATATGAATAGAATTTCGTCTAGTTTCATAACATCCAACTTTCATGCATGTTTGAAATGTTTAAACCACCGTTTGCATTTATTTGCTTAAATAACTTGCTAAAATGATTTCTTTCATAACTAAATAACCGTAGCTCCAATCTTAACAAACTTTATATGTAAATGGGGTAGAAAAATGCCTAGTTTAACATGGTGGCTTTACTTTGCATGTTTAATAACTCTATAATTGTGTTTAGGGCAGAACAGAACCAACCTGAAAATATGCACATGGGGATCTTTTTGGAATTGTTGTTTGTTATTTCCGGCCTCATTTAAACTTGCCTAGATAGGTAGTTTTTCATATGCTTCATCTCTTGCCATGTCTAACAGCATTTAATATTTTTGGGTACACAACCGAGAGAGAACTAAATAAGTCATGTGGTGTTTCATCAATATGCAACACATTGCATATTCTGCTCCACTTAATTTGTAGTATTGTTTGTGCATTTTGCCATGCCATGCCTCATTAAACCGGACATGCATCATACTTAGTTGTGCATCATGCCATGTTTATGTGATGGTTGTTTACTATGTTGTTTGCTTCTTTCTGTGTTGCCTCTCTCGTTAGCTTCGGTTTCGTTCCGGAGTTGTGAGGATTCATTCGACTACGTCCTTGTGTCTTCTTCACGGACTCGTTCTTCTTCCTTGCGGGATCTCATGCAAGATGACCATACCCACGAAATCACTTCTATCTTTGCTTGCTAGTTGTTCATTATATCGCTTTGTCACGCTACCTACCACTTGTTATATCATGCCTCCCATATTGCCATGTCAACCCTCTAACCTACATTCCTAGCAAACCGTTGTTTGGCTATGTTACTGCTTTTGCTCAGCCCCTCTTATAGCATTGCCAGTTGCAGGTGAAGCTTCAGTTTGTTCCTTGTTGGAACATGGATATTGTTGGGATATCATTATTATCTCTTATTTACTTTAATGCACCTATATACTTGGTAAAGGGTGGAAGGCTTGGCCTTATGCCTGGTGTTTTCTTCCACTCTTGCCGCCCTAGTTTCCATCATACCAGTGTTATGTTCCTTGATTTTGCGTTCCTTACGCGGTTGGGTGTTATGGGAACCCCTTGACAGTTCGCTTTGAATAAAACTCCTCCAGCAAGGCCCAACCTTGGTTTTACATTTGCCTAACAACTTATTACCCTTCCCTTGGGTTGTCTAACCCGAGGGTCATCTTTATTTAAACCCCCCGGGCCAGTGCTTCTCTAAGTGTTGGTCCGAGCCGAGCCGCCTGTGGGGCCACCTCGGGGAAACTCGAGGGCTGGTTTTACTCGTAGCCTGTCTCATCCAGTGTTGCCCTGAGAATGAGATACGTGCGACTCCTATCGGGATTGTCAGCGCATCGGGTGGCTTTGCTGGTCTTGTTTTACCATTGTCGAGACGTCTTGTAACTGGGATTCTGAGACTGATCATGTCTTCCCGGGAGAAGGAATATCCTTCGTTAACCATGAGAGCTTGTGATGGGCTAAGTTGGGGACACCCCTGCAAGGTTTTGAACTATCGAAAGCCATGCACGCGGTTATGTGGCAGATGGGAATTTGTTAATGTACGGTTGTGGAGAACTTGACACTTAACTTAATAAAAATGAATCAACCTCGTGTGTAGCCGTGATGGTCTCTTCTCGGCAGAGTCTGGGAAGTGAACATGGTTCTAGTGTTATGCTTGTGCGTAAGTAGTTTCAGGATCACTTCTAGCTTCATGACCGTTGCGTTGCTTCTCTTCTCGCTCTTATTTTCATATGTTAGCCACCATATATGATTAGTGCTTCATGTAGATCCACCTCACTTCCTTTTCCCTACCCATAAGCTTAAATAGACTTGATCTCGCGGGTGTGAGATTGCTGAGTCCTCGTGACTCATAGATACTTCCAAATAGTTGTAGGTGCCGATGATACCCGTGCAGGTGGTGCAACCGAGCTCAAGTGGGAGCTCGATGAAGATCTTGATCGTTGTTTTGTTTCTTTTCCGAATGATTAGTAGTAGAGCCCAGTTGGGACGACCGGGGATCTAGCATTTGGGGTTTTCTTCTTCTATTTTGGTTCCATAGTCGGACCTTGATTGTATGCTGAATGTTGCATGCTTAACTTGTATTTGTGTGAAGTGGCGATTGTAAGCCAACTCTTTATCCCTTTCTTATTCAGTACATGGGATGTGGAAAGATTACCCCTCTTGCGACATGCCTACCATGCGGCTATGCCTCTAAGTCGTGCCCCGACACGTGGGAGATATAGCCACATTATGGGTGTTACAAGTTGGTATCATAGCCATCCCCGACTTAGGATCCCCCTGCTTGATCGAATCGCTGACGTTGTTGAGTCTAGAACAAAATGTTTTGAGTCTTAGGTTTATATATATCGGAGAGTTGGATTCTTTTTACTCCTCAGTCCCTTCGTCTCTCTGGTGAGGCCTCCTGACATAAAGTTTTGACTCTCCTCTCCTCAAATTTCACGATTTTTTAGGATCACGCGGGTATCTTGGAATCGTTCCAATGGTTTTGTGATGAGAACATTGTTCTTGGTGCCTCCTGACATTTAGGGGTTGTGGCAGTTTTCCGGGGAGTTGAGCTCCGAGGTGTTGTCGTCACAATTCTATCATTACAGTTCTGGAATACCTGAGTTTCACCGACATCGAAAATCTCTTTTATGCAGTTGTTGGTGAGATAACATCGACGCCACCAAGTACTGGGGCGGGAGTTCGGGAGTATTTCCATAACTCGTATAACAGATTCTTTTCAAAGGTTGAGGTACATGATTTCCGAAGGTTTCTTGGTTATGTGTTGAACGATGGATACAACTGGATGTAGGAATTGCTAGTTTTGTGTGAGATATTGTGCTTCCCCTGTATCCCCAACACCTAATTGCATAACCAGAAAGTTTCACGAGTGTATAAGTGGGAATTCAAGTATCATGTAGGAATTCTTTCCAACAGACACATGATACGATATGGGATCTATCATATGTTTGTTTCCAGCTTATTTTGCAAGCCAATTCTTTGTTTTGTTTTCAGTTGTGGTATTCGAGTTGCTTCATTGTCGTGTTGATTCCATACCTTTCCTAAGCGGTGTTCTCATATTTCTATGGGGGTACTAATCTTTCTCGATCTTCGAGTTTGCCATATCAATTTCTTCTGAACCGATGTGTTTCTCTTCAAGTGGATCCGATCATTTCAACATTCATAAGACCACCTCTCAGTTTTCCCAATGGTGTTCGTTCCATCTTTCCAAGTTGCCTTTGTTTTCCCGCCCACCCACCCCTTTTTCTTCGAGGACCCAGATTTCTTAATCATATATCCATCTTATTGATGTGAAGTCTCTTCATTCTTTCTTCAATGTTCTTACCCAGTGATTTCTCGTGGAGATGCTCAGAAGCTTCAAGTTCATTATTCTTCATTCGCTTTTCTTCTCTGGTGGATTCAATTCAAGCTTTGTTAATCATACCCCTTTCCTCATTTCAAATGTTTTCTCATACCGGTGCACCTCTTAATTAGTCACTTCTCGCTATTCATTTGTTCTGGAGTGCTGAAGGTATCTCGGAAGATTCAAGTTTCCATTCTCAATTCGCTCAAGTTCTTTTGAGGATGTTATCTCATTTAAGCCATTTAAATCAACCGGTGCATTCTCCCTTTTGAAGTAATCGTTCGAAGGTGTTTTCTTTTGAGTGGGCCCTAACTCACAGGTCTTTTCCCAGGATCTCACCTGACTCTTCTATTTTTACGGAGCTAAACACAAATTCTTTTCAAAGTTTGACGTAAGAATGAAATATCATCAGTCATATGTCTTTCTCCAAGATCTTTCAAATTCTTTTAATCGTTAGTTCAACCTTTATATTCTTCATTATTCCAGAGTGTCTCAACAATTCATGGTGTTGTTTCTCGTCGTCATTCTCGGATTTTGAAGACCAAAGAAGAGTTCCTCTTAAATCCTTACCCGTTCTTAAATCCTCTCATAATTGGTTTCGATTGTGAGAATTCTTTTCAACCATCCGGAGCAATTCAGGAGTCTTTTCAGTTTAATTCTCCAGAGCCCATCATTTCAGGTTAATTCATTCTCAGCTTTCAGCTCTCATTCTCCAAATCTTACCAGTGCATCGTTCAAATATTCTCTAATCAGCTCGTGATCTCTTCGTTCTCTTGTATCTAAATTCTCTCAAGTATCTTCGTTCATTTTTTCAATTCTTCCTGGTGATGCGTTTGTTTTCTTCGTTCGTTCTTTTAATCCTTATGGTGGTTTGTTCAAGATTTCTTCTTCCTTCGTTTATCATATCAATTCATTCGTTGTTTCCAAATCCTACCGGTGGTCCGTTGAGTATATGCTATATCTCTCCTTTATCTTTCCAATCAGAATGAGTAATATGCCAAATCCATTGTGGGTCATCAATTTAATTGATGAAGGATAAGCATAATGTAATTCTTATTCTTGTTTCATCGATTGAATTCAAATCCTTACTCCGGAGGTTCATCAAAATTCTCGGTTTCAATTGTTTCATCTTTTCTTTTCCCAGAGTTCCAAGCTCTCATCATCACGAAGATCCATCTAAATAATTACAAGGCTTCACCTTGTGTTTTCAACTTCTCTTTGTTTTTATCATCATTTTGTTACCGGAGTTCTTCATGGAGGCTCTACATGGTGGTTCATCAAGGATTCCTTTCATTCTTCAATTGTTCATCAGGATTTCTCTCGAAGCTATGATCCGCCAAGCTATACTTCAAGTATTCTTCATTTTACATTTTGAAGTGCAATTCTTTCTACCTTATCTTTTGAGATGGTGTTATGTCATCCTTGACAGTTCCCTTCATGTTTCATGGGTGATAAGTTGTCAGGAATGAGATATTTAAACCCATCAATCTCTTCATTGGTATTATCTTGGGTTATATTTCACCTAAAGCCTTCCCTAAGGATTGTTGCTATTTATGGTGCTCATAAATGACCCAAGTTCTAGATTTATCCTTTGGTGATATAAGTTTCTAGCCTCCTTGTTGAAATCTATCCAATCTTTTGTTTCTGTAGTGGCAGAATTTCACCTCATAGTTTTGAGATGTTCTCCATAAGTCCACTACAAGCTTGTTTCTTTTCGTTGGTGGTTTTCCAACAACTCCGTTATAACCTTCTTGGAAGGGTGCTTTCCAAACTCATTTGTGTCATATGTTTTCATTTTCTTCTCAATTCTTTCCTTTCCAACGAGCCAACTTGTATTCTTTCGTTCCGGAGGCATTGTGATGTTGCTCTATTCACCCATCATCTCGTTTTGCCAAGATCATGCTCTTTCCTTTGCCTATCCCTTCAACTGGAGTGTCGTGTCCTACATTCAAGTTCTTCCCATTCTATCATGTATTACCTCCCTTCTCAACTGGAGTGCTTTCTGTAATCTTTCTTACCCATTATGCCATTCTTTCAATAGTTCCGGAGGTAGTGTGTTGTGGATTTCGTCAAGTATCCTCTCATCTTGTCAAGTTCATATTCTATGCCTTCCATTTCCAACTGGAGTGTTGTCATAATTGATCCTTATTGTTCCTTGTACATCTCGTTTCAACCGGAGTGCTTGCATGTACTTCTTGTCCATTGCAATCCCTTTTCTTATGTGTTTCAACCTACAAGGTTCCCGTAATGTTCCTTGTTCCTCTTTTCTAACAGAGTGTTTTCAACTTTGTTCATCTTTGTTGTTTTCTTCTTTAAATTTGTTCAACCTCGCAAGGTTCTTTGGTTTCACTCATTTTTCAAAGAAGCAATTAGTTTTACCTCTTCTCTTCCTTTTCCGTTTCCCTCCGGTGCCATCCTAGATCTCGGGATGAGATCCTCTCGTAGTGGTGGAGTGTTGTGACGCCCCGAGACCGTTGCGCCAGGTGTCTTCCAGTTATGCTCCATTGTTTCCATGTCAATTGCTTGCGTGTTTGCATCTTGACATGTCATCATCCGCATTGGATCTGCATGTTTTTGAAACATGCATCCATCCGGGTCTCCCAGTTCCTTCCGCTGTCCGTTCTGAGCCTAGTCACACTTGCACGCGCCCACGGCATGTCCAAAATATTATTTTATAAGTGGCCGTAAAATGTTCTCAGAATGGGTTGAAAGTTGGCGTGCAGTGTTGTTTTGTTGTCAGTAGATCGCCTGGCAAGTTTCATCGCATTCGGAGTTCGTTTGATGCCCCAACGGATAACTATAGCAACAATATAGTCGGTCAATCGTCGGACGTTTTCGGTCTCTGAAAACTGTTGCCGGGACTTCCCTCTCTTTCCTCCCTAGACCGTGTACACAGTCCACTACCTACCGCCAGGCCCAACCTAAGCTCTCTCGCCAGCCCGCGGACCTCCTCGCGCGCGCGTCCGAAAGCTGTCCCGGACCCGACACAGACAGTCATCACCATTGGTTTCGGATCATCCCCAAACATCCCTATAACATCTGCGATTATTTATGTGGACCCTCTAGCCTTTATTTTCTCAGCCATCCGATTATAATCGTAGGGATGAGATAGCCCTACCCTAATCCCTACCTATATATATAGTCTAACCCTAGCCCTATCCCATCCATCCATCAAATCCTCCCCGCCGCCGCCACCCACTCTTCCTTGTTCCTCGGGATCTTGCCCGATCCATTCAAGCCACCCGACCAACCCCCTTCCTCCTTGGGATTTCCTCCCAATTCAGCTGAAGCCAACCAGCACCACCCCCTATGGCCCTCCTCGAACCGCAGCAGCCAGCACAACCTTCTCCCTCCGTTCCTCGCTCTCACGTCTTTTCCCTCGCAGGAGCCGCCATGGGGAACCACAAGGAGCTCCGTCTCAGAGCTTCGTGTGCATTGCCATTTACCTAGATTCGACGACCAGCCAGCAGGCACCACGCTCAGGCAGGTGCTCCTCGAGCCGGAGCTCGTCCACGAGCGGAATCATCGCCACCCGTCCGGCGCATTGCGGCGACTCACGGAACTAGAAGCCCTCCAGTCCCTTGCTCTAGTGCGCCTCCTTCCCCAAGCGCTTCCCATGGTGCCCTCGTTCCCGAGCTCGTCGACCACGCCGCCTCGAATTCCTGTGCCGAAGCACCACCTCGCGCACCTCCATCCTCGAGAAGGTGCTCGACCTACAGCCGCGTTAACCTCGCCCTCCGATGAACTCCACCGCCCAGGGCCCCAGCGACCTCTCCGTCCAGGCCTCCTCCGCCGCTCCGGCGAGCGCGGCGTCGGACCACCGCAGGTCGCCTCGCGCGCCAAGTTCGCCTTCGCCGCCCCTGCCTCGCCTCTGCTTCGAGCACTCGCGTCGCCCTATCGTCAAGCTGCGTCCCCCTTGCCGGAGCACGCGTCAATTCTGCCCCCGCCGTGGTTATGCTTCACGAGGACAAGGACGAGCACCTGCCTCCTCGCCCGCTTTGGCCAGCCGCGTAGAGTAGCTCGCTAGGTCCCGTGCGCCCCCGCCTTGGCCTCCTATGCTTCCCGCTTCGCCGGAGTCCATCGCGCCAAGTCCGCCGCTGCATCTTCTTCTTCCCCTGCGCTGCATCCTCTTCTTCCCCCCTACATCGAGAGGAGCAGAGTGCCGCGCTGCAGTCGTGTTGTCCGCACCTCCAGGCCAGCATGCCCCTTTGCGGCCTGCCTCCTCCACTAAACCGGGCCAAGGCCCATGGGTGAGCTGCCCCTCCAGCGCCCCTCCTGTTTTTTTTTCTCCGGTTGGGCCAGGAGATTTCGGCCTAGTGTTTTTTTCCTCGCCTGCGATTTTGTCCAATATTCCAGTAAACAACAGTTTTGTAGGAAGCCCCCTACACTTCATGCATATTATAACTCATCATCCGTGCATCGGTTTAAATGAATTATATATGTAATATGACTAGAATTTCGTCTAGTTTCATAACATCCAACTTTCATGCATGTTTAAAATGTTTAAACCGGTGTTTACATTTATTTGCTTAAATAACTTGCTAAAATGATTTCTTTCATAACTAAATAACTGTAGCTCCAATCTTAACAAACTTTATATGTAAACGGGGTAGAAAAATGCCTAGTTTAACATGGTGGCTTTACTTTGCTTGTTTAATAACTCTAAAATTGTGTTTAGGGCAGAACAATACCAACCTTAAAATATGCACATGGGGATTTTCCGGGATTGTTGTTTGTTATTTCCGGCCTCATTTAAACTTGCCTAGATAGGTAGTTTTCATATGCTTCCTCTCTTGCCATGTTTAACAACTTTTAATATTTTTGGGTACATAACGAAGAGAGAACTAAATAAGTCATTTGGTGTTTTGTCAATATGCAACTCGTTGCATATTGACCTCCACTTAATTTGTAGTATTGTTTGTGCATTTTTCCATGCCATGCCTCATTAAACCAGACATGCATCATACTTAGTTGTGCATCATGCCATGTTTATGTGATGGTTGTTTACTATGTTGTTTGCTTCTTTCCGGGTTGCTTCTCTCGTTAGCTTCGGTTTCATTCTGGAGTTGTGAGGATTCGTTCGACTATGTCCGTGTGTCTTCTTCATGGACTCGTTCTTCTTCCTTGCAGGATCTCAGGCAAGATGACCATACCCACAAAATCACATCGATCTTTGCTTGCTAGTTGTTCGTTCTATCGCTTTGTCACGCTACCTACCACTTGTTATATCATGCCTCCCATATTGCCATGTCAAGCCTGTAAGCCACCTTCCTAGCAAACCGTTCTTTGGCTATGTTACGACTTTTGCTCAGGCCCTCTTATAGCGTTGCTAGTTGCAGGTGAAGCTTCAGTTTGTTCCTTGTTGGAACATGGATATTGTTGGGATATCATTATTATCTCTTATTTACTTTAATGCACCTATATAGTTGGTAATGGGTGGAAGGCTCTGCCTTATGCCTGGTGTTTTCTTCCACTCTTGCCGCCCTAGTTTCCGTCATACCGGTGTTATGTTCCTTGATTTTGCGTTCCTTACGCGGTTGAGTGTTATGGGAACCCCTTGATAGTTCGCATTGAATAAAACTCCTCCAGCAAGGCCCAACCTTGGTTTTACATTTTCCTAACAACCTATTACCCTTCCATTGGGTCAGCTAACCCGAGGGTCATCTTTATTTAAACCCCCCGGGCCAGTGCTTCTCTAAGTGTTGGTCCGAACTGAGCCGCCTACGGGGCCACCTCGGGGAAACTCGAGGCCCAGAGAACGAGATACATGCGACTCCTATCAGGATTGTCGACGCATCGGGTGGCTTTGCTGGTCTTGTTTCACCATTGTCGAACGTCTTGTAACTGGGATTTCGAGACTGATCGGGTCTTCCCGGGAGAAGGAATATCCTTCATTGACAGTGAGAGCTTGTGATGGGCTAAGTTGGGACACCCCTGTAGGGTTTTGAACTTTCGAAAGCCGTGCCCGCGGTTATGTGGCAGATGGGAATTTGTTAAGGTCCGGTTGTAGAGAACTTGACACTTAACTTAATTAAAATGAATCAACCGTGTGTGTAGCCGTGATGTTCTCTTCTCGGCGGAGTCCGGGAAGTGAACACAGTTCTGGTGTTATGCTTGTGCGTAAGTAGTTTCAGGATCTCTTCTTGATCACTTCTAGCTTCACGACCGTTGTGTTGCTTCTCTTCTCGCTCTTATTTGCGAATGTTAGCCACCATATATTCTTAGTGATTGCTGCAGCTCCACCTCACTACCTTTTCCCTACCCATAAGCTTAAATAGACTTGATCTCGCGGCTGTGAGATTGCTGAGTCCTTGTGACTCACAGATACTTCCAAACAGTTGCAGGTGCCGATGATACCCGTGTAGGTGGCGCAACCGAGCTCAAGTGGAGATCGATGAAGATCGGGATCGTTTTTTTTGTTTCTTTTCCGGATGATCAGTAGTGGAGCCCAGTTTGGACGAACGGGGATCTAGCATTTGGGGTTGTCTTCTTCTATTTTGGTTCCGTAGTCGGACCTTGATTGTATTCTAAATGATGTATGTTTAACTTGTATTTGTGTGAAGTGGCGATTGTAAGCCAACTCTTTATCCCTTTCTTATTCAGTACATGGGATGTGTAAAGATTACCCCTCTTGCGGCATGCCTACCATGCGGCTATGCCTCTAAGTCGTGCCCCGACACGTGGGAGATATAGCCGCATTGTGGGTGTTACAACACTGCTCTATTATGATGGATCATTCCATCGTTGGAGCAGCTCCGGTAAGCCGTAAGATGTCAAGGCTGAAGCAGCACAAGACAGACATCGTTAATCTCAAGTGGGATTCTTATAGCATATCCAATAGATGATGTAAAATGCATTACCAAAAAGTGACAGATGTAAAATTTACATCACCAAAAACCACCTGACTACAACAGATGAGGTAAAAACTATTGAGTCTGAACTTAATTGTCGAAACTGAAATTTATTATGGAATCTGAATGTTACTGTCAAAACTGGATGCAATGGTAGCAGAGAGGCACTTCACATGGGATAGTTTAGGGAGGGCCTGTAGTTCATCTTCAACCTGCACCACCCTGAGCCACCAGCCACCACCGGCCGAACCTCGCGCCGCCTTGCCGCCCTGGAACAACTCCCCACCGCCGATCCGCTGCCGCCTCACCACCCGAAACAACTCTCCACTGCCGGTCCGCTGCCTCCTCGCCGCCCCGAAACAACTCCCCACCGCCAGTCCGCAGCCGCCCGGCCAGCCCTCTAGCCCCCCCAGTGCCAAGCTTTTTCTCGAGCGATCCCCACGCCACCGCCCCACCACCGCCCCCCATCGCCGGCGAGGACCGCCCCCACCCAGAACCCTAAGATAGATAGTGCGGTACCTCTCTGGTGAGCCCCCGTCCCCGCTGCGGCTGGTTCTTCCTTAACTCCGGCGAGCCCCCCACCCCCTGAAAATCGACTGACCCTAAAGTCGATTCAGTTGACTGAAGTTTAGCTAAATCAGAGAAGAGTAGCAGCACGGGCGAGCGAAAGCCGGAGCAGCAGCAGCACCACGAGTGAGCGAGAGCCGGAACAGCAGATCTGGTTGGTATGGCCGCCGCCATCGAAGGGGCCTCGCACTGGGTGAGAGCCGCGTGGAGATGTCGCCCGCGGCGCTGGCTTCGAGGTAGCCGCTCCATGGGGGTGTGGGATGGAGCACCAACGATGCCGGGAGTTCAAGTTAAGGAGAAGGTGCGATGCGATGAGTGTACAACCTCTTTGTTGGCACCGAGTAGGCCTCGGCTTCGTCCGAGGAGTCGGTGAGGATGGCGCGGCTTCGGTGGAGCAGGTTAAGGCGGCGTTGTGGGGATGGAGCAGCCGCGATAGACGAGGCGATCGTCAAAGCAGATCCTTGGAGGTGGAGGACGGGGCGGCTGAACCGGCGGGACAATGAGATGGACGACGAATCCTCATCCAGGGATGTGGATGAGGGACGTCGAGCTATTGCGGTGGACGACATCGTCGGGGAAGAGGCTCCGGCTTAGTTGCGGTGAGGTGGCGGACGGAGGAGGGTGGGGTTCCGCGGCTAGAGCGGAGAGGTCATGGCGAACTGGGATTTCGAACGGCGAAAAGGAGGCGATGGAAGGGGCGAACCATGACTTAGGGACACACTTGTCCAAAATGTAGGGTGTATTACAAAAGTACCCCACCGATTTGAATTAGCGGTCCTTTCGGCTTAGGGTTAGAAGGGGGATTTCATGTGTCGGGATTTGGCAGCTGGAGGGAGTTTTCGCGCGCGTTGTAATTTCGGGATAGCAAGGCGCGGGTTGTGAAGGCGCCAGTTTTGGGAGCACAATATATGAATTTTCGGGATATAACAAGGCGCGGGATGAATTTTAGGGACAAGCCTAACATGTAATATTTTACTTGTACGTACCAAATCAATTCGCAGTTCCCTCAATGAAAAAAACGAAAAAATAAAACTATTCACACCACACAAAGAGAGAGAGAGAGTCTTGTCCCATTTTACTATACAAATGTTATTCAAAGCTACTCCCTCCTTCCATCTATACAGGGCCTAATGCGTTTTTCGAGGCTAACTTTGACCAAATATTAGAGCAATAATATATGACATGCAACTTACAAAAAGCACACTGTTAAATTCGTGTGTGAAAGGAGCTTTCAATGATATAATTTTGACATTGTGCATGTCATGTACTATTAATCTTGTCAAAAGTCAAAGGTGGTCTTAGAAAACGCATTAGGCCCTATATAGATGGAAGGAGGGAGTATGAATCCATGTTATGTCCAATTAAATTTTTTCACTGGCTGTATAATGCATGTAACCTACTCATACCAACATTTTAGTGCATTCCAAATGTTTATACTACCGCCGCAATTCGAACCGAATTTGAATTCGTTTCTCTATTTCAATAAGAATCTACAATCATGAGTGTTGCCAAATTCAACCATCATTCGTGTATTACCTTAATAACAACACACTACATGATTACTATAGAGATAGATATGAAATATGTGTACTATTTGAATTCAATTTTTTGAATACAGTTGATGTTGCTTCCAAATAATAGTACATTTTATGTACTAACTATATATTAATAATGTAAACCATGTTGCATACGTACACCGTGTTTATCACACAAAGTATAGTGCCCCGCCCCCTACATTATGACAAGTATTTAGCCCTGAGCTGCAAAAGCCACACATTAGCCCAAATTATAATCAATGTTCTATATATTATATATAGTAGTAGCAAGATGCCCATGCGCTCCACGGAACATCAACATGATCAAGGGGAGGCTTTATTTGCAAATATGGAGAGGGGTGTGGGTATCTTTTTTCAAAATTGCCATAGTTTCCTTCCTATCCATCAGATATAAATCGGACAACCTATATTGCAGGATGGCAGGCACACCATCATCAACAACTCTATTTTTTATAAGAGTAGAGATAAAATATATTATATGTAGTATGACATGTTCATAACCACACCATCTGTATCACCATTATATATATTCACGCATGCGTCAATTTAAAATACTATGATAAATTCTTCAAATATCTGAATTCGCTTTTTATAATGAATTATGATCTCTATTCGTCTTTTACACCCACATAATCCTCTTATCTTTGTAGCTAGCGCTAGCTTTCACTCGTGCATGCACACGCCCGCATCCCTCTCACCCTCCCTCGGCATTCTCTAGCTCCATCGCGCAAATTCGTCTTTTCACTTTAGGTGGTTCACCCATGGTGTGTGTAGGCCCCCATCTCCTTCTTTACGGCACACATCGATCGATATGCCTCTCTAGCCAGGTGTGCCTACCACAAACACAAGCTTCCACTCTTCTCTTCTCACCGTCCATGCCTCACTCCCACTACTCTTTTCATCGATCTCGTACTCGCACACTCCTTCCCCCTCGATATAGTATGCCTCTCGCACCACCTCATAGATGCATCCCTCTCTCTCTCTATCCTTCTCGCCCTGGGCCTTATTTGCTTCTAACACATACATGCATGTATACCGATCGATCTCCCTACATGTACCTATGTCGACTTTAACTATTTTCCCCCACCCATCGATCAACGTACCTCACAAGTTATGTCTCTCCTTTCTCTGACAAAGGACGATTGATCTTACTATGTAGTTACGTCTGCATACCACAACCATATCGCCCCCCCTCATCTTTCATGCATGCCTCCTAACCCGTCTCTCGCACACACGTGCACAGACATGCAGCTATCCCCTCTCTTATTGATATTGCAGGCGTGCCTCCGTTTGTCTAGCAAGCCTCTCCCACCATTTGTTAGAAGCAACTCCACTACCACCCCCTCTAACACTCTAGCTCTGTCTCTCTTCCAACCTTATTCCTCTCCTACACATATGCATGGATGCCGATTGATCTCCCTTAATACATAAGGTAGGCCTCTCTCCTCCTCCACACATATACCAGCCATTGTACCTCTATAATTAATTAGGCCTCCCCCCCACCACACACCGATAGTCGAGCGCTGTAGGTAGGTATCCATGCCACAGAGACAAACTGCACTTGTCCCCTCTCACGTTCCAGTAGGCCAACCACTCTATAATTTGACATGGGCACACACAAATTCGATGGCACTCTTTATCGATCGCGCGCGCGCACACACACACATATCATCCCTCTCTTCGATTCTATGGATACCTCAAGCAGATGATACCTCCACTCTCTTCTCGTGGATCGCCCCGTCTATATATATATCATATATCCAGTACTCTATTTCACACCCATTCCATATGTTACATTTTGTGATTGACCCCCCCCCCAAAAAAACACTCATGAAGCCACACAATATATCTCTCTATGTTTGTATCTCTCTCACACAACCCCACGTAGGTGGTGTACGTACACGAAGAGAATAGGTGCATGTACTCACGCTTCGTGCCCAGCCGAACCCGCGCGGGTACACGGTGGAGCTCATTTCTGTACGTAATGGTAGCCCACCTGCTATTTTGAACGCGCGTGGCGGTTGTTTACCTATGGAGGTCATGTACCACATGTGCACGAAACAAAGTTTGACTTGTTGTGTTGGAGTGTTATTTTTAAATAAAGTTATATCGCTCAATGGCACGTACACAGAATATAAAATGATTTTTATGGAGAAAAGGTAGTCCGCTCCACTATATACAATGGAGCCTGCTTGGCTAGGTTTGTCTCTCTTCAGAGTATCTCTCACAAGGCAACGGTGGCCCTCTCTTTCTCACCCTTGGTCACTAAGCCGGCCGCATCCCGTGCGCCGACAGAAAGGGAGGATGTGCATCCCCATTCGACGGTGCCAAGGCAGCATGTCCCGATCTGTGGTACCTGCCGTTCTCTCCGACCAAGCTCTGTCGCGGCAGGGCCTACACCACTTGCTCGCTGCGGCAGTATGGGCAGACCCTGCCTGCCGCCGCTCACCTAGTTACATCCCGATGACCCCTAGGTATCCCCTCCGGCCTTGCTCCACTGCCCATCTTCCCACGTCGCTGCATGTGGAAAATCTTGCATGTGGATCTTCCATAGTTCTTTGCCCAAAACGTAGCTCTTCCGACGTACTTTCCATATTGCATTCTCGTCCTGACACCGTTTTAGACAAACACAACCGTGTTGTTATCTTCCCTTAGGACAAGAAATATGCTTCTTTTTTGTCGTCGTATGTGTCATCAACTGTTATTGGCCAGTAATTGTTTCCTTTCTAACTCTTTTTTGCAAACAGGGCTATCCATTTCACCTCGTTGCTATTGCGACCTTTTGGTGAACTACACAAATCACTTTTTTCTTAAGAGTGCTTTGTGCAGTTGTACTAAAATGTCACACGGGCAACGTCTCTACATTTCAGTGCGACTTCACAAAGGGAGATTGGTTTTGCTCTATCCTCCTCATCCAACTTCGAGCCTAATCTTCTCCAACTATTTGCTTAATCCTCTCCAGCTAGTTAGTCTTAAGAGAGACAGCAAAGGTGACCGGCTTCTATTTGTGTGTTTAATTTATTGTTTCATCAGCAGTCCTCTATTATCATAATCACACTTAATATCTTTGGAACAGGGATGCTCAGCTCTATTTTAGTGGAAGTGCACAAAATGATCGGAATGTTGCATTCTCCAGACAGCCACTTTTTCCCCAACACGCCTTGTTGATTTAGACAGAGCTAGGGGGACCTTGCTGCCAATGAAAGCATGGATCAATTTTAATTTAACACCTTCTCACAACTTTGTCTTCAGTTGTGATGTAAATATTAGCTCTGATTTGCTAATCATTGAGATGTATTAGCAAGGAAGTTAGTTTTTTATTGTTTCCGAAAGAGCATCGATGGCAAGACACACGAAACAAAAGCTAAAAGCTCAGAGCACTGTACAATTTCATGTCTCTGGAAAATTATTTGTATAGTATGTCAATTATGTAAACAAATGTTGGAAGGTTGATAGCATTGCCAGAAGCCTCTTCAGCATCCGGGTCCATGTGCCATGCACAAAATTATACTCCTCCGTTCCTAAATATTTATCCTTTTACAAACTTCAAATGGGCATATTTTAGAGTGTAGAATTATTCATTTTGCTTCATATGTAGTCACTCGTTGAAATCTCTAGAAAGACAAATACTCCAGAGTATATTTAAGAACCGAGGGAGTAGTGCACAACCGCATGGGTGACTCAGCTCGGTCGTTGCGCTGCATTAATAATGAGTAATGAGCAGTCAAATCATAAGCAACCATCAATATGCTCTTCTTTGAATCCGCTTATACTACTCCATCCGTCACTGTTTATAGAGCGTGCTTCAAAAAAAATCTCTAGGACCAAGGCGACTAGCGATCGGCCTGAAAAATAACATTGGTAGTCATAGCACGACGTCTATTACTAGTGGAAATAATGCGTACACACATGCATGCAGTGCTTCCACCCCGGGTACACACATGCATGCACTTACTCCACTCTGTAGTACATGGAGAGAAAATTGTGGACTTGATTGCGGTTACCACGCCCTAATTAATTGAGCATTAAACCAAATGCATCAAAAGTCTCTCTGGTGGTGGAAATGCATTGAGGGAAATGCATCAGAATGAAGTGCGCCCTGTAAGGCTGGTCATAGTGGGAGTTACATAGGTAGTAACATAGATTCCACATAAGCAAAAATGATGATGTGTCAAGTAGTTATTGAGGAGAGAGGCAAATAGAGTAACATAATATGTTACCATCACATAGTGCTTCCCAATGCATAATGAGTCTTCAAAGTAATAAATGAAGGCATCTATGTTACCACACCTACGACACTACCCACTATGAAGGTAGTAACATAGACTAGTAACATTTGCATGTTACTAGTCTAAGTTACTCTCCACTATGACTAGCCTAAACTGTGATAGAGGGAGGCGTAGTATGGAGGTGCAAAACCAAGTATGCGTATGGCCAGTCGGTCAAAGCACCTCCTCTTGGCATATCACTGACATGTGGGACCGGAGTGTGAGCAAACCGATCTCAATTGACGGCAAAATGGCCAAACCGCCGTTCCTTGGGAGAGACGAGGAGAGAGAATGAAGGAAATATGCCCTAGAGGCAATAATAAAGTTATTATTTATTTCCTTATATCATGATAAATGTTTATTATTCATGCTAGAATTGTATTAACCGGAAACATAATACATGTGTGAATACATAGATAAACAGAGTGTCACTAGTATGCCTCTACTAGACTAGCTCGTTAATCAAAGATGGTTATGTTTCCTAACCATGAACAAAGAGTTGTTATTTGATTAACGAGGTCACATCATTAGTTGAATGATCTGATTGACATGACCCATTATTAGCTTAGCACCCGATCGTTTAGTATGTTGCTATTGCTTTATCCATGAATTATACATTTTCCTATGACTATGAGATTATGCAACTCCCGTTTGCCGGAGGAACACTTTGGGTACTACCAAACGTCACAACGTAACTGGGTGATTATAAAGGAGTACTATAGGTGGCTCCAAAGGTAGATGTTGGGTTGGCGTATTTCGAGATTAGGATTTGTCACTCCGATTGTCGGAGAGGTATCTCTGGGCCCTCTCGGTAATGCACATCACTTAAAGCCTTGCAAGCATTGCAACTAATGAGTTAGTTGCAGGATGATGTATTACGGAACGAGTAAAGAGACTTGCTGGTAATGAGATTGAACTAGGTATTGGATACCAACGATCGAATCTCGGGCAAGTAACATACCGATGACAAAGGGAACAACGTATGTTGTTATGCGGTCTGACCAATAAAGATCTTCGTAGAATATGTGGGAGCCAATATGGGCATCCAGGTCCCGCTATTGGTTATTGACCGGAGATGTGTCTCGGTCATGTCTACATTGTTCTCGAACCGTAGGGTCCGCACACTTAACGTTACGATGACAGTTATTATGAGTTTATGCATTTTGATGTACCGAAGGTTGTTCGGAGTCCCGTATGTGATCACGGACATGACGAGGAGTCTCGAAATGGTCGAGACGTAAAGATTGATATATTGGAAGCCTATGTTTGGACATCGGAAGTGTTCCGGGTGAAATCGGGATTTTACCGGATTACCGGGAGGGTTACCGGAACCCCCCGGGAGCCAAATGGGCTAACATGGGCCTTAGTGGAAAGGTGAGAAGGCAGCCCACATAGGGCTGCGCCTCCCCCCCCTCTCCCTAGTCCTATTAGGACTAGGAGAGGGGCCGGCCACCTCTCTCTCCCTCTCCCCTTTAAGGAATCCTATTAGGAATAGGATTGAGGGGGGGAGTCCTACTCCCGGTAGGAGTAGGACTCCTCCTGCGCCTCCCTCCTTGGCCGGCCAGCCTCCCCCCCTTCATCCTTTATATACGGGGGCAGGGGAAACCCCAAGACACACAAGTTGATCGTTGAGATCGTTCCTTAGCCGTGTGCGGTGCCCCCTGCCACCAAATTCCACCTCGATCATACCGTTACAGTGCTTAGGCGAAGCCCTGCGTCGGTAGTACATCAAGATCGTCACCATGCCGTCGTGCTGACGGAACTCTTCCTTGACGCTTTGCTGGATCGGAGCCCGAGGATCGTCATCGAGCTGAACGTGTGCTAAGAACTCGGAGGTGCCGGAGTAACGGTGCTTGGATCGGTCGGATCGGGAAGAAGACGTACGACTACTTCCTCTATGTTGTGTCAACACTTCTGTTGCGATCTACAAGGGTACATAGATCATACTCTCCCCTCGTTGCTATGCATCACCATGATCTTGCGTGTGCGTAGGAATTTTTTTGAAATTACTACGTTCCCCAACAGTGGCATCCGAGCCTAGGTTTTATGGTTTGATGTTATATGCACGAGTAGAACACAAGTGAGTTGTGGGCGATATAAGTCATACTGCCTACCAGCATGTCATACTTTGGTTCGGCGGTATTGTTGGATGAAGCGGTCCGGACCGACATTACGCGTACGCTTACGCGAGACCGGTTTCCCCGACGTGCTTCGCACATAGGTGACTTGCGGGTGACTGTTTCTCCAACTTTAGTTGAACCGAGTGTGGCTACGCCCGGTCCTTGCGAAGGTTAAAACGGAGTCTATTTGACAAACTATCGTTGTGGTTTTGATGCGTAGGTGAGATTGGTTCTTGCTTAAGCCCGTAGCAGCCACGTAAAACTTGCAACAACAAAGTAGAGGACGTCTAACTTGTTTTTGCAGGGCATGTTGTGATGTGATATGGTCAAGACGTGATGAGATATAAGATGTTGTATGAGATGATCATGTTTTGTTGAAGTTATCAGCAACTGGCAAAATCCTTATGGTTGTCTCTCTATTGCATAAGATGCAAGCGTCCAATAATTGCTTTACTTTATCGCTATGCGATAGCAATAGTTGCAAGAGCAATTGTTGGCGAGACGACCACGCGATGACACATTGATATAGATCAAGATGATGGAGATCATGGTGTCATGCCGGTGACGATATAGATCATGACAGTACTTTGGAGATGGAGATCAAAGAAGCAAGATGATGATGGCCATATCATGTCACATATATTGATTACATGTGATGTTTATCTTTAATGCATCTTATCTTGCTTTGATTGACGGTAGCATTATAAGATGATCTCTCACTAAATTATCAAGAAGTGTTCTCCCTGAGTATGCACCATTGCGAAAGTTCTTCGTGCTGAGACACCACGTGATGATCGGGTGTGATAGGTTCTACGTTCAAATACAACGGGTGCAAAACAGTTGCACACGCAGAATACTCAGGTTATACTTGACGAGCCAAGCATATACAGATATGGCCTCGGAACACGGAGACCGAAAGGTCGAGCATGAATCATATAGTAGATATGATCAACATAACAATGTTCACCATTGAAAACTACTCCATCTCACGTGATGATCGGTTATGGTTTAGTTGATTTGGATCACGTGATCACTTAGAGGATTAGAGGGATATCTATCTAAGTGGGAGTTCTTAAGTAATATGATTAATTGAACTTAAATTTATCATGAACTTAGTGCTGGTAGTATTTTGCAAATTATGTTGTAGATCAATAGCTCGCGTTGTTGCTTTCATATGTTTATTTTGATATGTTCCTAGAGAAAATTGTGTTGAAAGATGTTAGTAGCAACGATACGGATTGGATCCGTGATCTGAGGTTTATCCTCATTGTTGCACAGAAAAATTATGTCCTTGATGCACCGCTAGGTGACAGACCTATTGCAGGAGCAGATGCAGATGTTATGAACGTTTGGCTAGCTCAATATGATGACTACTTGATAGTTTAGTGCACCATGCTTAATGGCTTAGAATCGGGACTTCAAAGACATTTCGAACGTCATGGACCATATGAGATGTTCCAGGAGTTGAAGTTAATATTTCAAGCAAATACCCGAGTTGAGAGATATGAAGTCTCCAACAAGTTCTATAGCTAAAAGATGGAGGAGAATCGCTCAACTAGTGAGCATGTGCTCAGATTGTCTGGGTACTACAATCGCTTGAATCAAGTGGGAGTTAATCTTCCAGATAAGATAGTGATTGACAGAATTCTCTAGTCACCATCACCAAGTTAGTAGAACTTCGTGATGAACTATAATATGCAAGGGATAACAGAAACGACTCCCAAGCTCTTCGTGAGGCTGAAATCAACGAAGGTAGAAATCAAGAAAAACATCAAGTGTTGATGGTTGACAAGACCACTAGTTTCAAGAAAAGGGCAGAGGGAAGAAGGGGAACTTCAAGAAGAACAACAAGCAAGTTGCTGCTCAAGTGAAGAATCCCAAGTCTGGTCCTAAGCCTGAGACTAAGTGCTTCTACTGCAAAGGGACTGGTCACTGGAAGCGGAACTACCCCAAGTGATTGGCGGATAAGAAGGATGGCAAAGTGAACATAAGTATATTTGATATACATGTTATTGATGTGTACTTTACTAGTGTTTATAGCAACCCCTCAGTATTTGATGCTAGTTCAGTTGCTAAGAGTAGTAACTCGAAACGGGAGTTGCAGAATGAACAGAGACTAGTTAAGGGCGAAGTGACGATGTGTGTTGGAAGTGGTTCCAAGATTGATATGATCATCATCGCACACTCCCTATACTTTCGGGATTAGTGTTGAACCTAAATAAGTGTTATTTGGTGTTTGTGTCGAGCATGAATATGATTTGATCATGTTTATTGTAATACGGTTATTCATTTGAGTAAAAGAATAAATTGTTGTTCTGTTTACATGAATAAAACCTTATATGGTTACACACCCAATGAAAATAGTTCATTGGATCTCGATCTTAATAATACACATATTCATAATATTGAAACCAAAAGATGCAAAGTTAATAATGATAGTGCAACTTATTTGTGGCACTGCCGTTTAGGTCATATTGGTGTAAAGCGCATGAAGAAACTCCATGCTGATGGGATTTTGGAATCACTTGATTATGAATCACTTGATGCTTGCGAACCATGCCTTATGGGCAAGATGACTAAAACGCCGTTCTCCGGAACAATGAAGCAAGCAACAGATTTGTTGGAAATCATACATACTGATGTATGTGGTCCGATGAATATTAAGGCTTACAGCAGGTATCATTATTTTCTGACCTTCACAAGATGATTTGAGAAGATATGGGGATATCTACTTGATGAAACGTAAGTCTGAAACACTTGAACAGTTCAAAGAATTTCAGAGTGAAGTGGAAAATCATCGTAACAAGAAAATAAAGTTTCTACGATCTGATCGTGGAAAAGAGTATTTGAGTTATGAGTTTGGTCTTCAGTTAAAACAATGTGAAATAGTTTCACTACTCACGCCACCTGGAACACCACAGCATAATGGTGTGTCCGAACGTCATAACTGTACTTTATTGGATATAGTGCAATCTATGATGTTTCTTACCGATTTACCAATATCGTTTTTGGGATCATGCATTAGAGACAGCTGCATTCACGTTAAAAAGGGGCACCATCTATATCCGTCGAGACGACGCCTTATGAACTATGGTTTGGCAAGAAACCAAAGTTGTCGTTTCTTGAAGTTTGGGGTTGCGATGCTTATGAGAAAAAGTTTCATCCTGATAAGCTCAAACCCAAATCGGAGAAATATGTCTTCATAGGATACCCAAAGGAGACTGTTGGGTACACCTTCTATCACAGATCCTAAGGCAAGACATTCGTTGCTTATAATGGATCCTTTCTAGAGAAGGAGTTTCTCTCGAAAGAAGTGAGTGGGAGGAAAGTAGAAAACTTGATAAGGTAATTGTACCTTCTACCATATTGGAAAGTAGTTCATCACAAAAATCTGTTCTTGTGACTACTACACCAATTAGTGAGGAAGCTAATGATGATGATCATGTAACTTCAGATCAAGTTACTACCGAATCTCGTAGGTAAACCAGAGTGAGATCCGCACCAGACTGGTACGGTAATCCTGTTCTGGAGGTCATGTTACTTGACCATGACGAACCTACGAACTATGAGGAAGCGATGATGAGCCCAGATTCCGCGAAATGGTTTGAGGCCATGAAATCTGAGATATGATCCATGTATGAGAACAAAGTTTGGACTTTGGTTGACTTGCCCGATGATCGGCAAGCAATTGAGAATAAATGGATCTTCAAGAGGAAGACGGACGTTGATAGTAGTGTTACTATCTACAAAGCTAGAATTGTCGCAAAATGTTTTCGACAAGTTCAAGGTGTTGACTACGATGAGAGCTTCTCACTCGTATCTATGCTTGAGTCTGTCCGAATCATGTTAGTAATTGCCGCATTTTATGAAATCTGGCAAATGGATAAACAAAACTGCATTCCTTAATGGATTTATTAAAGAAGAAGTTGTATATGATGCAACAGAAGGTTTTGTCAATCCGAAAGGTGCTAACAAAATGTGCAAGCTCCAGCGATCCATCTGTGGACTGGTGCAAGCATCTCGGAGTTGGAATATATGCTTTGATGAGTTGATCAAAGCATATAGTTTTATACAGACTTGCAGTGAAGCCTGTATTTACGAGAAAGTGAGTGGGAGCACTACAACATTTCTGATAAGTATATGTGAATGACATATTGTTGATCGGAAATAATGTAGAATTGTTCTGTAAAGCATAAAGGAGTGTTTGAAAGGAGTTTTTCAAAGAAAGACTTCGGTGAAGCTGCTTACATATTGAGCTTCAAGATCTATAGAGATAGATTAAGACGCTTGATAAGTTTTTTCAATGAGTACATACCTTGACAAGATTTTGAAGTAGTTCAAAATGGAGCAGTGAAAGAAAGAGTTCTTGCCTGTGTTACAAGGTGTGAAGTTGAGTAAGACTCAAAGCCCGACCACGGCATAAGATAGAAAGAGAATGAAAGTCATTCCCTATGCCTTGGCCATAGGTTCTATAAAGTATGCCATGCTGTATACCAGATCTATTGTATACCCTGCATTGATTTGGCAAGGGAGTACAATAGTGATCTAGGAGTAGATCACTGGACAGCGGTTAGAATTATCCTTAGTGAAATAAGGATATGTTTCTCGATTATGGACGTGACAAAAAGGTTCGTCGTAAAGGATTACGTCGATGCAAGTTTTTGACACTGATCTAGATGATTCTAAGTCTCAATCTGGATACATATTGAAAGTGGGAGCAATTAGCTAGAGTAGCTCCGTGTAGAGCATTGTAGACTTAGAACTTGCAAAATACTTACGGATCTGAATGTGACAGACCCGTGGACTAAAATTATCTCACAAGCAAAACATGATCACACCTTAGTACTCTTTGGGTGTTAATCACATAGATATGTGAACTAGATTACTGACTCTAGTAAACCCTTTGAGTGTTGGTCACATGACGATGTGAACTATGGGTGTTAATCACATGGTGATGTGAACTATTGCTGTTAAATCACATGGCGATGTGAACTAGATTATTGACTCTAGTGCAAGTGGGAGACTGAAGGAAATATGCCCTAGAGGCAATAATAAAGTTATTATTTATTTACTTATATCATGATAAATGTTTATTATTCATGCTAGAATTGTATTAACCGGAAACATAATACATGTGTGAATACATAGACAAACAGAGTGTCACTAGTATGCCTCTACTAGACTAGCTCGTTAATCAAAGATGGTTATGTTTCCTAACCATGAACAAAGAGTTGTTATTTTATTAACGAGGTCACATCATTAGTTGAATGATCTGATTGACATGACCCATTATTAGCTTAGCACCCGATCGTTTAGTATGTTGCTATTGCTTTATCCATGAATTATACATGTTCCTATGACTATGAGATTATGCAACTCCCGTTTGCCGGAGGAACACTTTGGGTACTACCAAACGTCACAACATAACTGGGTGATTATAAAGGACTACTACAGGTGGCTCCAAAGGTAGATGTTGGGTTGGCGTATTTCGAGATTAGGATTTGTCACTCCGATTGTCGGAGAGGTATCTCCGGGCCCTCTCGGTAATGCACATCACTTAAAGCCTTGCAAGCATTGCAACTAATGAGTTAGTTGCAGGATGATGTATTACGGAACGAGTAAAGAGACTTGCTGGTAACGAGATTGAACTAGGTATTGGATACCGACGATCGAATCTCGGGCAAGTAACATACCGATGACAAAGGGAACAACGTATGTTGTTATGCGGTCTGACCGATAAAGATCTTCGTAGAATATGTGGGAGCCAATATGGGCATCCAGGTCCCGCTATTGGTTATTGACCGGAGATGTGTCTCGGTCATGTCTACATTGTTCTCGAACCGTAGGGTCCGCACGCTTAACGTTACGATGACAGTTATTATGAGTTTATGCATTTTGATGTACCGAAGGTTGTTCGGAGTCCCGGATGTGATCACGGACATGACGAGGAGTCTCGAAATGGTTGAGACGTAAAGATTGATATATTGGAAGCCTATGTTTGGACATCGTAAGTGTTCCGGGTGAAATCGGGATTTTACCGGATTACCGGGAGGGTTACCGGAACCCCCCGGGAGCCAAATGGGCTAACATGGGCCTTAGTGGAAAGGTGAGAAGGCAGCCCACATAGGGCTGCGCCTCCCCCCCTCTCCCTAGTCCTATTAGGACTAGGAGAGGGGCCGGCCACCTCTCTCTCCCTCTCCCCTTTAAGGAATCCTATTAGGAATAGGATTGAGGGGGGGAGTCCTACTCCCGGTAGGAGTAGGACTCCTCCTGCGCCTCCCTCCTTGGCCGGCCAGCCTCCCCCCCTTCATCCTTTATATACGGGGGCAGGGGACACCCCAAGACACACAAGTTGATCCTTGAGATTGTTCCTTAGCCGTGTGCGGTGCCCCCTGCCACCAAATTCCAACTCGATCATACCGTTACAATGCTTAGGCGAAGCCCTGCGTCGGTAGTACATCAAGATCGTCACCACGCCGTTGTGCTGACGGAACTCTTCCTCGACGCTTTGCTGG
Source organism: Triticum aestivum (assembly GCF_018294505.1). Lineage (NCBI taxonomy): Eukaryota > Viridiplantae > Streptophyta > Magnoliopsida > Poales > Poaceae > Triticum > Triticum aestivum. Next base: position 531,351,499 of record NC_057809.1, on the reverse strand, counting down.
ATCGGAGCCCGAGGATCGTCATCGAGCTGAACGTGTGCTAAGAACTCGGAGGTGCCGGAGTAACGGTGCTTGGATCGGTCGGATCGGTAAGAAGACGTACGACTACTTCCTCTATGTTGTGTCAACGCTTCCGTTGCGATCTACAAGGGTACGTAGATCATACTCTCCCCTCATTGCTATGCATCACCATGATCTTGCGTGTGCGTAGGAATTTTTTTGAAATTACTACGTTCCCCAACAGAGAACACACAGGTGGGTTCTCACGGAGGCCAAGATATATTCGAGCATGGTTGCTCTATATCATCATTACATGTTCGATGTTTTTAATACTATACTATTGGGCTGCCGTTTTCCGCCCTTCTCCCAAATAAATGTGTACTTTATCAGAGATTAAAATAAAATAAGAATACACACGCTCCACCATGCGATTCTAGTAGTAGTACTACTCGTACTACTAAACCTTGCGCTTGGCTCTTCGCCTCTTCGTGAAGTCGAACAATGATGGTACTCCACATGTTGTGTACTACAGTGTATGCCTCTGGCAATCTGACATCGAATGAACTGATGCATGGCCACTGCCTAGGCGAGGGTAGGTTGCATTAGTCAAAAGGCGTAAGCAAGCTTCACCTTGTCCTGCAAGCTTCTCCTCATTCTACGAGTTGACTTGACACACCGAAAAGTAGTGCTAGTCCATACTCCCTCCTTTCCGGTTAATATGGCTTAATCTTTTTTGCAGGTACATGATAGAGCTTTAGTCATATATATAAGCATTCTTAGGATGATCAGCCAAGAAAATGGTCACTAGGAAGCGAGGTACCCTGCAAAAAAAGAAGAAGGAAGCAAGGTGTTTCATCAAGCCAGCTCTCGGACACAATCAAAGTGCAGCAAGCATGGTTCGCGCAAATATGCGCCACAAGGTTTGCTGACCTATTTACATGCTGAATAACAAAAAAAGAGGAAATATTACCGAGCGCTCCTATTTGTAACAGGATATGCACAGTGTTCCATGCAATCAACTTCCATTATCACATGCGAGAACCCTCGAAGAGAACCAAATGTGTTGAAGATTGCTTTATCACATTTTTAATATATAATGAGAGTGCAGACACTCCTCCATCCGGTTCCTAGTAGTATAGTACATACCTCTATAGTAGTAGTACTACTACTAGTAAACTTTGCGCTTGGCTGTTCGCCTCTTCGGGAAGTCGAATAATAATAGTACTAGTATAGTGTATGCTTCTGGCAATCTGACACCGAATTAACTGTTGCACGTCCACCGCCTAAGCGAGGGAGAGCTTGCATTAGTCAAAAGTTTCTCCTTGTCTTGCGAGCCACCGCACGCAAGCTTCTCCCATCCTGCAAGCTTCTCCTTGTTCGGCAAGTTGACGGGACACAACAAAGTAATGCTAGTCCATACTGCCTCCTTTCTGGTTAATATGGCTTAATTTCAAACGAGATAAATACACTGTCTATCACTGTATATTTGTAAAAATATGGTCAGTGGACTTCATAATACGCTCATTGCCCTCAATATATACATTTTCGGTGTTTATCCGGTCACTAGCTCACCCTGGCTGAGTATGTGTGTGCATGCACGTGTAGGTTGAGCACTTGAGCGTGACCATGTGTGTTCCCTCGTGTGCTCATACATGCATGCATTAGGGCGTCGCGCGCGTTTTTGCGTCCATGTGTACGTGTGAGTGCTGCATGCATGCACGAGGTTGTAGTCCCTCACATTCACATGTTCATATGTCAATGCTTTGTCAAAATGTTGCATGCAAGGTTTCATCATTCGTTGTTCATGCATGCATTCCCGATATTAATACATTGGTAAAGACAATTTCTTGAGCAAAGAAAACCCATGAATTGAGTACAAAGGGGACCAATAAGCCAGGACAGAGGGAGTACCAGTAGTGAACAGGAAGGGGGGAGTAGGTACTAGTAGTACAATACTACGTAATAACGTGCAGTAAAAAAATTCCTCTATGCGCATCCTGTCTACGTGTCGTGCAAGAAAATATAGATAAGTACAAGTGAGACTCAGGAACAGTCATACACGTAGGGGGAGTACGTGTAGGGGCCACTAAGGAGCAGTCAAATCACATAGTAAGTTAGTCGGAAGAAGCAACCATCATTTCACTCTTCAATGACACGTACGTAATATAAAATGGTTGATATGGAGAGAAAAAGAAAACCACAATATATACACTAGTAGGAGTCTAAGCTACAAGCCTGCTTGCTTGGGTTGCTCTCCTCACAAGCATAGAACGATGGTGGCCACACCGCTTGTCGTGGTTTTGTCACGGCAGATGTCCTAGAGAAAGGACTTAGTCGTGGAGCCATCGCGACGGGTTAGCTTGGAGGGGTTAAAGCGGACACAAGGACGCAAGAGAGTTTATACTAGTTCGGCCCCTTCGATGAAGGTAAAAGCCTACGTCTAGTTGTGATGGAATTGATGGGGTTTCGATGACTAGGGAGCAAACAAGCTTCGCCTATGTCTCGAGTTGTTGTCTGTTGTCCTTTGAACCGCCGCCGGGTTGTCCCCTTATATACACGGGTGACTCCCGTTGGTTCTCAGAATCCCAATACCAGTCGATATTCATATCCGGGTTGGTCTATCCTTATTCCTAACTTATAATACAAGCTTATATACAAATCTCCGGTTTACAGCTACCAGTATTGAACCGGCTATGGGCCTTAGGCCCTCATCCGCCTCTTTGGGCTTTGTCACTTCTGGAACTACTGATGAAGTTGACCCGGCCCAGATAGGCCGGTTTACGCCCAGCGGTAATATCCCCAACATTAGGCCCCAGATTGATTTGAACGGGTTCATGTCAATCCTTTAACAAAAACTTCATCTTCAACGTATTCTCTTAAACTGGTAAATCGCCATGATGTCATCTTCTCTGATTACTGCAAACCGGAGTGACGTCACCTGTCATAATGAAGCTATCCATTATGCTTCTTTGTTTTAATAGATCGGCGGAAATCGAGGCGACAACTCCGTTTCGTGGCCCCTTGATTGTCGCGCCTGACTCATGTTCTTTCGCCTTATAAATAGGACCGAAAGGTCATTTCTTTTCTCCTTCCGTTCCTTCTTCATCTTCCTCGCGTCGCCGGCCTCGGAGCTCCGCCGCCGCCGTCGACCTCTGCCTCATTCTTGGCCGCGGCATCAACCTGAACGCACCAGAGCATCGCGGCAACATTCCACATCTTCCTCAGCTTCGGTAAATCTTCTATCCTTTCCCCGCAAATCTCACTTAGGGTTTCGCAGTTCTTCAGTGTTCATCGTCTACCTCTTGCTCATGAGATAGATCTTTAGCTGAATCCGCAAATCTTTACTCTGTGCAATGATAGTTGTTTTGACCTTCGCCTTCACTTATACATCTCAAAACCATAGATCTATATGATTGTTTTGCTCATTGGTTCGGTACTGCTCCTTTGAACCTCTAAGTATTTATCTCCTTTCTGAACTTGCTTCAGATCCAATGCCATAAGGAAATCTTGTGAAACCTGTTTCTGCGTACTTGTCCATCTGCAACGCTTAGATCAGGCAGTTTAATCTTATAGAAATTTTTTCCAAACCTGTATATGCCATTAGTCCCCTTATTGAACCGCCAGATGCTTGTTACTTAAAAACTCCGGTTCAGATAGTTCTGTCTCCGGTTTAACAGTGCCCATACCAATGTATCTTGATCAAATGCATTTTTGAACCGGGATCTTCTACCTTGTAGATTCCATCATGGCCAAGCAAGTGTATGAGTGCAATTGGGTTCCTTCTCGCGTCACAGAGGCTGAACTGGACGATTTAGTTCTGTTTGGCGCTTTAGGCAGCAAAGATACCATCCATTGGAGGGCTCCTGGCAAAGAATACCCTCCCACACCTCGAGAAGGAGAGGTTGTTGTTTTTGTAGATGACATAGCTCGGGGCTTTAAGCCGCCCGGTTCTAAATTTTACCGAGATGTTTTAGCCGATTTCCAGCTCCATCCACAAGATACTGGCCCCAACTCTGTTACAAATATGTGTCACTTCCAAGTGCTCTATGAAGCATTCTTTCAAGAGGAGCCCACAGTGGAATTGTTCAGAGACCTTTTCCATCTAAACCGCAGTACTGAGTTTACTGACGGCTCCAATACGGAGTTGGGTGGCGTGGCGATTCAGAAGAGGAAAGAGGTCACATACCCTCACGCCAAACTGCATAGCCACCCCAAAGAATGGAATCAGACATGGTTCTACTACAAAGACACCTCCCCTGCTGGCGAGAATCCTTTGCCTGGCTTTCGACCGGAGCGGCTCAGCAATACACACCCTTTTCCACAAAGATTGACTGCATAGGAGAGAAGTAAATATGCTCCTCAACTATCAAAGCTCAGAGCTTTTATGGCCAACGGTTTAACAGGGGTTGATCTTGCTCGCTGTTGGATATCATGGAGCATACTGCCCCTTAGTCAGCGCTCCGGTTTGATGTGCGAGTATACTGGCAGTGTTGATGACCCACTGCGACATTCCAAAATCCAGCTCACCGATGAAGAAATCACAGAGGCTGTAAATAAGATGCTGAATGAACCGGAACACGCCTCTGCTAGAAACGGCCTGCTTCCCTTCTGTGCCACCAACAAACCGCCAGCTGTAAGACTTTGATTTTTTTTCTTTTTGCTGAATCTGTTAATAATATATCTGGTCTTTGTTTAACATCAGTGTCTGTGTAATGATCCGTTTTGGAGCAAGAAACTGCCGCAGGAGAAACCCGAAAAACAAGACAAACCGGAAAGAGCAACACGGCAAAAGACTAAAGCTGTGAAGAAGACTGCCCACAGGAAACGAACCACTGCATCTTCTAATCCGGCCCCTGATGATGAGGTGGATAATCCGGACTCTGAGGTAGAGCTTGACTCACTTGGTTTATTTTTCATGCGTCTTATTGATGATGATATTTGTCAGGATGATGCCGAAGCCAGCCACGCGGATGTTGCAGAGGTAATTATTCTCTCTTCCGATTCAGAAACTTTGCCTTCACAAAAAATCCGTCAGGCAAACCGGAAAGTTAAATTTTCTCATCCTCTTGCTTATTTGGATCCTAAACTTCTTATGAAGACCCAACAACACGAAGCTCGTTGCACCACCCGGCACAGCGGCCAGGTAGTTACCTCCGCCGGTTTACCGAATAGTCCGGTTCAGAAACGTCCTTCAGAGGTCTCTAATTTGCTTGTCAGTGCTTGTCCTAAAGCGGGCTGCTTTCGTCAACCTCTTAATCCGTCTGACTCCGATTACCAGGTTACTTCCCACTCATCTTCTGGCGAGTCATCGGCTACTCAGCTCCCACTGCTCAAAACGGTGCTTGGGTAAGCTATACTTATTGTGATGTTTGCAGTACATCGCCTTAGAACATATGCTGTATTTGATTTTGTTATTCTCCTTAGGGCCAAGCCTAGGCCAAGCAAGAAGGCCCGCCTGGACAAAGCGGCCGAAGAAGATGTCATTCTTGAACCAGGCAAAACACCCAATCTTGAAGCGGCTATTCCTGAGGATATACCCAACGATCCACCGCAGCAAGACGATGATCTTATTGTTGAAGAAAGACCTACTGACGCCTCAGGTCCTGTCAATCAGCCCACAGGTTCCATCCGGATTGAAAGCTCCACCGGTCCAGCAAAACCTACTAACAAGGCAATAGCCCCAGTGCAAACCGGCGGTACCCAGGATGACGAGGTTGTCATTACTAGCACTGGCCATACTGAGTCAAGCAATCCTGTCGCTTTATCCAAACATTCTGCCAAGGAAGAATTTGCTGCCTTTGGCAAAGGCAAGTGGAACGCTGATCTGACGACTTATGCTGCTCTGAACGCCCAAGATATCCATTCCGGCTATCTGAACCGGTTGTATACCAGTCGCGACTATGAAGCCGGTCTGGTTAATATGATGAAAGAGAAATATGAGGTAACTTCCATATGCTCCTTCCTGCTTGTATGCTTCCATTCTTGCTAACTCTCCTAGCCCCCCAAGGGTCGGTTTGTAATATTCTTTCAAACTGGGACTTACCAATATAAATCTTGATGCTTTGAAATTCGCTGATGTAGCCCCCAAGGGCCGGTTCAACTTAACGTAGTTAAACCGGTACTTTAAGTAATTGAAATTGCCGCATCAGACTATATACGAGCAAATAGCCATTAGCCCCCAAGTGCCAAGTTGAATACTTGTATTGATCTTGGGACTTTGTAAGCAATTGAAAGATGAAGATCGAATATGCATTAGCCCACAAGTACTAAGTGCACAACTTGTTATGTGATTGGTACTTGAATCCTTATACTGATTTGTTGAAGCATATATCTGTATGCATGCAGGCGGAGCTGAAGACGAAAGAAAACCAAGTCACCGATCTCCAAGAAAACCTGAAAACCCAACAGGCTGAAACCTCCAAAGCAAAAGAGGAACTGGCCAGTGCTTTAAGCGCCATGGAACAGCTTAAGGAGAGCTTCAAGAAGAAACGGACGGATTGGGCCACTAAAAAGTCTGCTTTGATCAAACAAGCAGAGGATGCCGAGGCTGCACTAAAACCAGTGGCGGATGAACTGACCAGCATAAAGCGGCACGTGCATGCCATGACTACTGCTATCTTTGGTAAGCTAGTTTGCCTTCTAAATTGGCTCTGCCTTCTGACAGAATCGCCGGTTTATTAACCCTTTATGGTATTTCAGGGACACACATTGGTCACTTGGGGTCAGATGTGCGGAAGAAACTAAAAGCCACCTATACATTGGTTGAACAATTGTATACTGGTGCCCAGCGGATCATCTGTACCACATCTCATAACAAACCAGCGCCCACTTTGATTCAAGATACTCTGATGAAACTATCGGTGCTTCCTGCCTGGGTTGAAGAGCTGAAGAAGTCTGCTGCTCGAACCGGTGCAATCAATGCCTTAATCCGGGCAAAAGCCTGGGTGCCAGATTTTGATCCTATTGAAGCGGCTCAGGGCTATCCTAGCTTGAAGGAAGACCGGTCAGAATTTGGTGAAGCGGATATGCTAGCAATAAACGGGGAGGTACGTCCGCTAGCTTGTCAACTGGCTGAGGAAGCAGACTTGTCTCATTATCAAGCCCAATATGACAGTCAGAACAAGCGAATAGCTGCACCAATCCATGAATCGGAAAATCTAATCCCTCCAATCCGTAAGCATACTTATGCTCCCCATATTGACCCGTCATTGCTGATCCATGATGAAGCTATTTTTCAAGCATTAATGGGAATCGACTGGACAACTGTGGATTTCCAGCCACTGGGTAGAGAAACGGAGGCTGAAGCGGCGCAGGATGACCCACAACCATCAGGCCAGGCTGGTGACCAAGCTTGAAGCAGAAGCCGGTTTTAAAACTGCCTCTCCTTTGCGAAAAACAATTTATTATGGGCACCATGTTGCCTTGTAATAGGCTAGCTGATACCTTTGATGTTGATATGCCTTCGTGCATAATTTGTTCTTCCTGTGGTAATGAACTTTCCAAAACACTTTCTGAAATGAGAAATCCGTCAAGTGCCACCGCTGTTGTACCGTCAGGCGGAATATGATGTCTGTATATATGAAATCAAAAACATCCAAAACAAAATTTTAAGCATATGATCAAAGTTTTGAGATACATAATACCTGCCATCGTTGAGTGTGAAGTTGGCTTGGTCAATCTTGAAGCGGATAACAGCTCCTGTACATATATATAACGCTGGTTTACTATGTAAACCGTGCCGGGTTATAATAAACACTGTGTCACTCCATAAGAGGATATTAACAACAAGGATCAAACCGAGCAAATAGTCTCCGGATTGACGTGAACTGTGTTCCGTCAATTGATTGGTTAAAAACCTTTGTCGGTTTAGAAAACGTAATAAAAAGCAAAAAAAACCCCTTTAAAGAAAAGTGTGAAACAAAAGCAATGACAAAACCGTTTACCAAAAAAGGTTTATTTAAGCTGATCAAATGGCGTTACCATGGCCAAACACGACGAAGCTCCCGTTAGGTGTAACTATGGTTCTAGTCAGCCAGGTCCCCAAATGAAACCGTGGCATTTATGCCGACCAAATGGCATGGTCATGGTTCGGGTTCGACCAAGGCCCCAAGTGATTCTGTGGCCTTAGGCCGATCAAGAGGCATGACTGGTTCAGACATGACCAAGTCCCCAAGTGATCTGGTGGCTCTCGCCTATCAAGAGGCATGGTGTTGGTTCGGACACGACCAATCCTCCAAGTGATATAACACGATGCTTTTAGCAAAGCGAACCCAAGGGGTAAACCGGAAGCCGCTTTAGAACAACCCTGTGTAACCACACATGATGTAAAAGAACAGATACCCCGCTTTAGCTGAGGTTCCAGTTTATTATAATTAATATATACATCATTGTAATATGTACATCAGTAGAACCAATGGCTCAGGTATAATAAGGCCGAAGATGAGCTATGTTCCACGGCCTGTTGGTCTCCTCCTCTGATGTACGTGAGTCCTTATGTTCTCGAATATCGATCAGATAGTATGACCCGTTGTGCAGATTCTTGCTGACCATGAAAGGCCCCTCCCAAGGTGGGGACAACTTATGCATATCAGTCTGATCTTGGATGAGCCGAAGCACCAAATCTCCCTCCTGAAAGGTTCTGGTTTTGACCCGGCGACTATGATAACGACGAAGATCCTGCTGGTAAATCGCCGATCTGGTGGCTGCGATGTCACGCTCTTCATCCAACCGGTCCAAAGCATCTTGCCGTGCTGTCTCGTTGTCCGCTTCAATATAAGCCGTTACACGAGGTGAATCATGACGGATATCACTGAGGAGAACCGCCTCCACTCCATAAGCCATGAAGAACGGTGTGTATCCTGTTGATCTGTTGGGTGTTGTATTGATGCTCCATAATACAGATGGTAGTTCTTCTACCCAACACCCCGGCATTCTCTGCAAAGGAACCATGAGCCGGGGCTTGATGCCCCTCAAGATCTCTTGATTAGCTCTTTCTGCTTGACCATTGGACCGTGGATGTGCCACTGATGAAACGTCGAGCCGGATGTGCTCCCGTTCGCAGAACTCCTTCATAGCACCTTTGGACAAATTGGTACCATTATCTGTGATAATACTGTGTGGAAAGCCAAACCAGAAATCACCTTTTTGATGAACTGAACTGCCGTGGCTGCATCACACTTGCTAACAGGTTCTGCCTCCACCCACTTTGTAAACTTGTCAACCGCCACCAGGAGGTGGGTCTTCTTATCTTTGGACCTTTTCAAAGGCCCAACCATATCCAGCCCCCAAGTCGCAAACGGCCAAGTAATTGGAATCATTCTCAATTCCTGAGCCGGTACATGAGCACGTCTTGAAAACCTTTGGCAACCATCACATCGTCTGACCAGATCCTCCGCATCAGCATGAGTAGTTAACCAATAAAAGCCATGGCGAAACGCTTTAGCCACCAGAGACTTTGAACCGGCGTGGTGACCACAATCTCCTTCGTGGATCTCACGCAAAATTTCACGGCCTTCTTCAGGAGACACGCAGCGTTGAAAATCTCCTGATACGCTGCAATGATGCAACTCGCCGTTGATGATAGCCATGGACTTGGATCGCCGGATTATCTGCCGGGCCAGAATCTCATCCTCTGGCAACTCGCCCCGGTTCTTGTACGTCAGGTAAGGAAGCGTCCAATCCGGAATAACATGAAGAGCTGCCACCAATTGAGCCTCTGGATCAGGAATAGCCAAATCCTCTACACCAGGGATCTTGACCGACGGGTTGTGCAGCACATCCAGAAAAACATTGGGCGGGACCGGTTTGCGCTGAGAGCCCAGCCGGCTTAAAGCGTCCGCCGCTTCATTTTTCCGCCGGTCCACGTGGTCCACCTAATAGCCTCTGAAATAACCTGCAACAATATCCACCTCACGACGATATGCTGCCATGAGTGGGTCCTTGGAGTCCCAAGTGCCAGACACCTGCTGAGACACAAGGTCCGAGTCACCGAAGCACTTAACTCGACTTAGATTCATCTCCTTAGCCATCCGGAGACCATGGAGCAAGGCTTCATACTCAGCTGCATTGTTAGTACAAGGGAACATTAAACGGAGCACATAACAAAACTTATCACCTCGTGGGGAAGTTAATACGACTCCAGCCCCCGAGCCTTCCAATTGCCTGGATCCGTCAAAATGGATGGTCCAATATGTATGATCCGGCTTTTCTTCAGGTGCTTGCATTTCCGTCCAATCATTGATGAAATCAACAAGTTCTTAAGACTTAACCACCGTCCGAGGCACATACTTCAAACCGTATGGCCCCAGCTCTATAGCCCACTTTGCAATCCGGCCAGTTGCTTCCCGGTTCTGGATGATATCTCCCAAAGGAGCAGAACTGACCACTGTAATTGGATGCCCTTGGAAGTATTGTTTAAGCTTCCGGCTTGCCATAAAAACTCCATACACCAGCTTCTGCCAATGCGGATACCTTTGCTTGGACTCAATGAGCACCTCGCTGATATAATAGACCGGATGTTGAACCGGATGCTCCTTACCTGCCTCTTTTCGCTCTACCACAATAGCCACGCTGACCACCCGAGCATTAGCAGCAACATATAGCTACAACGGCTCCTTGTCAATGGGAGCGACGAGCAAAAGCAGATTGGCCAGTTGCCGTTTTAAGTCCTCAAATGCTTCATCAGCAGCAGAACTCCAGACAAATTGATCCGTCTTCTTCAACATCTGATACAAAGGGATTGCCTTCTCACCGAGGCGACTGATAAACCGGCTTAATGCAGCAATCTGGCCTGCCAGGCGCTGATCTTCTCCGGATTAGCCTCAATTCCCCTATTGGACACCAAGAAGCCTAATAACTTGCCCGCTGGTACACCAAAGACACACTTGTCCGGATTAAGCATCATCTTGTATGTTCTCAGGTTATCAAAGGTTTCCTTCAAATCATCAATCAGAGTCTCCTTCTCCCTGGACTTAACCACGATATCATCCACGTAAGCATGTACATTACGGCCAATCTGCTTGTGAAGACAATTTTGTACACACCGTTGGTAAGATGCTTGGGCACTCTTGAGCCCAAAGGGCATAGACACATAACAGAAGGCTCCAAAGGGAGTTATAAATGTTGTCTTCTCCTGGTCCTTAACTGCCATTTTGATCTGATGATAGCCAGAATACGCATCCAAAAAACTTAAACGCTCACAGCCCGCCGTAGCATCAATAATTTGATCAATACGGGGGAGGGCAAAAGGATCTGCTGGACAAGCCTTATTAAGATCTGTGTAATCCACACACATGCGCCAGGTGCCGTTTTTCTTGAGGACCAGCACCGGATTGGCAAGCCACTCAGGGTGAAAAACTTCAACAATAAAGCCAGCTGCTAAGAGCCTGACTACCTCTTCTCCAATTGCCTTGCGTCTTTCTTCGTTAAACCGGCGGAGGAACTGTTTCACCGGTTTATATTTAGGATCCACATTAAGTGTGTGCTCAGCGAGTTGCCTCGGTACACCTGGCATGTCAGAGGGTTTCCATGCAAAAATGTCCCAATTCTCAAGGATGAACTCGATGAGCGCGCTTTCCTATTTCGGATCCAGGTTGGCACTGATGCTGAACTGGTTGGACGAATCACCAGGTACAAAGTCAACAAGCTTAGTTTCTGCTGCCGACTTGAACTTCAGGGCCGGATCATGCTCCGTAGTTGGCTTCTTCAATGGAGTCATGTCCGCCGGATCAACATTGTCGTTATAGTACTTCAACTCCTCGGTGGCACAAACCGACTTTGCATAAGCCGCATCTCCTTCCTCGCATTCCAAAGCGATTTTGCGGCTTTCGTGAACCGTTATTGTCCCCTTGTGACCCGGCATCTTGAGCTGCAAATACACATAACAGGGCCGAGCCATAAACTTGGCGTAGGCCGGTCGCCCAAACAGGGCATGATATGGACTTTGGATTTTCACCACTTCAAACGTCAATGTCTCCGACCTGGAATCATGATCATCCCTAAAGTCTACTTCCAGTGCTATCTTACCAATGGGATATGCTGATCTGCCAGGCACTACACCGTGGAATACTGCATTAGGCGGTTTGAGGTTCTTATCTGTTAGTCTCATAGTACAAGATGTTAATGCTGCTCCCTCCATCCATGAGTACCTTGGTGAACTTATAGCCTCCCACCTGAGGCGCCACCACCAGAGCGAACTGACCCGGATTATCGACCTGGGGTGGGTGATCCTCTCTGCTCTGTATGATTGGCTGTTCAGACCAACGTAGATAACGGGGTATGGCCGGTTCAACAGAGTTGACTGCCCGCCTCTGAACCTTCCGGTCTCGCTTGTCCAAGCTAGTGGTGAAGACATGGTACTGCCCACTACTCAACTGCTTTGGGTTGCTCTGGTAACCTGACTGTTGCTGCTGTTGGTTGTAACCACCCTGGTTGTTCTGACTATTTTGACCATTATGACCGCCCGGATTACCATTAAATCCTGAACCGGAACTTCCTCCACTGTAACCCGGCCCGGATCCTGAGCCACCGCCAGATTGGTGATCATACCGGAAATTATTAGAATTCTTGAACTCCTGCATAATAAAGCAATCCATCCAAAGGTGGTTTGCTGGCGCCTCCTTCGTCCCATGTCTTGGACAGGGCTGGCTTAGCAGATAGTTTAGGCGGTTTGGGTTAGGGTTGGGTGCTCCATTACGATTTTTCGACCTACCCTTGCGTCGCTGGCAATTGTCCTGTGCGTTGGTATTAGCCACAAAGTCCATGTTACCATCCTCTTTACGCTTGCCTCCTCCACCATTGCCTACCCAGTGATGTTGTTGACCTTTGGAGCTGCTGTTCTTCTTCCCTTTCCCTGTCTTGTCATCATCAGATTCGGGATCCTTGGTACTATCAGAATCAACATATTTCACCAAAGCGGCCATGAGGGTCCCCATGTCGGTGCAATGACGCTTCATCCGTCCCAATTTCAACTTCAGGGGCCCAAACCGGCAGTTGCCTTCTAGGGTTAATACTGCGGTGTCAGCGTTGATGCGGTCTGAGGAGTACAACACTTGTGAAACCCGGCGCACCCAATGAGTCGTTGATTCTCCTTCCTCCTGGACGCATGCAGGTAAGTCCACTATCGACATAGGCTGTTTACAGGTATCCTTGAAATTGCTGATAAACCGGGCTCGTAACTGGGCCCATGAACTGATAGAATTAGCTGGCAAGCTTTTTAACCAAGTACGGGCCATTCCTTCAAGCATCATAGTGAAGTATTTCGCACACGCCGTGTCATCCACATCAAGCATCTCCATGGCCATCTCATAGCTCTCCACCCATGTCTCTGGAGGTTGATCCGCCGTGTAATTTGGTACCTTGCGCGGGCCTTTGAAATCCTTGGGTAGGCGCACGTTGCGTAAAGCGGGGACAAGGCAAGGCACCCCCAAAGAACTAGATGTAACACCAGGTTCGATCGAGATGGTTGGACGAACCGGCGTGAACTCGGCCTCCCTGCGCGCTCGGGCCCGGTTCACCACTTCCTAAGCGTCATCAGCACCACCCGTCGGGTTGTTGCCACGGGGTGCTCCACGTCGTTCATTACTCAACACTGCTAGTTCATCCATATGTCTGCTATAGCTCCGGCTTGGACGGGGGGTCGAGTGGATCCGGTCGCGGCTGTACGAGTACGCTTCCTGTTGGGCCAAAGCTGTCCTCAGAAGTTCCTTGACCCGCCGCGTCTCTACTGCCTGCGGCGAGTCACCTTCAATTGGAATGGCCTCCAGCCGTGCAGCAGCGGCAACAAGATTGTCCATTGGGTTGGAGTAGTGACCCGGAGGTGTTAAAGCATCCTGAGGTATAACGGTGTTTTGACGAGGCGGGCCCATCTGACAAGGCTGAACCGGTGCACCGGTCCCAGGGGCTTCTGCCCGGTTCCCCTCCAGCGGATTGCCAGCTCTTGGTCCTGGAGTGTTGAAAAGGTCTCTGGCCTCGAAAACCGGAGGTAAGCGGGATCGGTGCTTCCTCCTCATGACTTCATGCGACGCGCTCTGGTCCAACATAAGCCTGTAGGCATGTGCGTCTAAAGTGGCCCGCTCTGCGACCATCCTGGTGTCCTCAGCCGCCAGATCCGCCTTGGCCTGGGTGATCTGTTCCTTTACCCTTGCAATCTCCGTGTTGTGAATGTCCTGATCTAGCGGATTAACTTCCGCCATAAGCACAGCCAACGCATCAAATAGTTCTGATAGAACCTGAGCCGGCGGGCGCACAGGGCCTCCTGCCCCGGCAACCGTCCTCGCTGCTGAACCGGAGATCGTTGCCGCAGCTGTTGAAGAATGAGGCGCTGCTTGTGTTTCGGCCATGAATATTCCAACCCGGTTGGGCAGATCAGAGGGGTCCGGAATACTATTGCCATCGGAACAGCTCCCAATCCGGCCATCTTGTAGCTGATAAAGAGATTCGGTTTCTCCAGCCGAAGATTCGTCACCGGAACAAACGACGGTCACCCCGCGAAATTCCGATCTGTCCTCATAACTTCCTCCATGGATGACTCCCACGAAGGCACGCTTCATGGCCGGTTTAACCCGGGCGGATCGCGCACGCTGAGCCGTCTCGACGAGGTCGGTGCAGATGTCCGGCTCAGGGCCCGGTTCACCGATCTTGCCAATGAAAACGTGAATGCTACCAAAGGGGACCCGGTACCCGTACTCAATTGAGCCGGCCTCGGGGCCCCATCCTGCGTCGTCGATGTAGAGCTTGCCGCGACGACTCTTAGTCATCCGGCCTACAGCATAGCCCTTGAGTCCTTCAAAGCGGCCCTCCAAGAACCGGAAACCATCGTGCGATAGCCCCACGGTGGGCGCCAACTGTCGTGGTTTTGTCACGGCAGATGTCCTAGAGAAAGGACTTAGTCGTGGAGCCATCGCGACGGGTTAGCTTGAAGGGGTTAAAGCGGACACAAGGACGCAAGAGAGTTTATACTAGTTCGGCCCCTTCGATGAAGGTAAAAGCCTACGTCTAGTTGTTATGTAATTGATGGGGTTTCGATGACTAGGGAGCAAACAAGCTTCGCCTATGTCTCGAGTTGTTGTCTGCTGTCCTTTGAACCGCCGCCGGGTCGTCCTCTTATATACACGGGTGACTCCCGTTGGTTCTCAGAATCCCAACACCGGTCGATATTCGTATCCGGGTTGGTCTCTCCTTATTCCTAACTTATAATACAAGCTTATATACAAATCTCCGGTTTACAGCTACCAGTCTTGAACCGGCTACGGGCCTTCGGCCCTCATCCGCCTCTTTGGGCTTTGTCACTTCTGGAACTACTGATGAAGTTGACCCGGCCCAGATAGGCCGGTTTACGCCCAGCGGTAATATCCTCAACACCGCTGGTCACATATCCGGCCTGATCCGGCCGCAGGGGGAAGGGAACAATGTTCTGCGTAGACGCAGTCGACATCGGCGAGGGAAAAACCCATGGTCGGTGCGTCCCAATTGGGGGTCCCCGCGATATGGGCTAATGCCGCATCCCAACTGCCCTTCTAGCTATAGCCTAATGTCCATGGTAGTACATCTTCCTTTTGGAGCCGGCTTGCTCCACTGCCGTAGCTCCCCACGTAGCTCCATCTCCATGTCGATCTTTCTCTACTTCTACCGGCTTCTATTTGTGATGAGTTTATGTCTCATGAACTAGTGTCAGTACTATTATTCTAAGCACACTTCTTCAATATCATTGCCATCAGGGATGCTCAGCTCGATTTTGGTGGAACTGCATAAAAGCATCATATGATCTGAGGTGTCAGCCGTCTTTCCTTCGACAGGTCCTACCTAGCCAGAAAATAAATCTTGTTTAGGGTTTAAGTCATGGTGACCCCTGTCGGTGTCAAAACAGGCGGATCTCGGGTAGGGGGTCCCGAACTGTGTATCTAGGTTGGATGGTAACAGGAGGCAGGGGACACGATGTTTTACCCAGGTTCGGGCCCTCTTGATGGAGGTAAAACCCTACGTCTTGCTTGATTAATATTGATGATATGGGTAGTACAAAAGTATAGCTACCACGAGATCAGAGAGGCTAAAGCCTAGAAGCTAGCCTATGGTATGATTGTTGTCCGTCCTACGGACTAAAACTCCCCGGTTTATATAGACACCAGAGAGGGCTAGGGTTACACAGAGTCGGTTACAATGGTAGGAGATCTACATATCCGTATTGCCAAGCTTGCCTTCCACGCCAAGTAAAGTCCCTTCTAGACACGGGACGAAGTCTTCAATCTTGTATCTTCATAGTCCAGGAGTTCGGTCGAAGGTATAGTCCGGCCACCCGGACACCCCCTAATCCAGGACTCCCTCAGTAGCCCCTGAACCAGGTTTCAATGATGACGAGTCCGGCGCGCAGACTGTCTTCGGCATTGCAAGGCGGGTTCCTCCTCCAAGTACTTCATAGAATATTTTGAACACAAAGGTAGTGTCCGGCTCTGCAAAATAAGTTTCCACATATTGCCATAGAGAGAATAATATTTACACAAATCTAATCTGCTGACGTATTCCATAGCGTGACATCACACCACGGCCAAGTCTTTATTCGAATCGTTTTACTGTCCCACCTCAGTGCGTTTAGCGAGGCGGTTTCCTTGGCACGTCTTGTTAAAGCCGAGATTGTGTCCCCTTATTCCGGGATTCTCATCAATACGGGTGTGGGTAGCCCAACCGCGCCATTGACTACAGCGCTTGGGAGATAAAGCGAGTTTTACGAGGCTGGTGGGGGCGCATAGTCGCATCTGCCCATATAAGGGGATAAGGATCCACCTTTTCATCCACGCCTTCTTCCTACTTTGCCTATCCATTTTCGCGAACTCGAGCTCCAGCGCCCAAGTCCGCACACCCCACCTCAACCTTCTCTAGCCATGTCCGGAGCGGGAGGCAAGTGGATGGTCCCCTCCGTCACGGAGGGACACATCAAAAGACTGAGGAAGGACGGATACTTGTCTAACGACATTGCGCACTGGCTTCCCGAAGAGGGGCAGCTCATCCCCACCCCTAGGCCCCATGAGAAGGTGGTGTTCCTCCCCCATTTCCTGCGCGGACTGCACTTCCATCTCCACCCATTTGTCCGGGGGCTCATGTTCTACTATGGCCTGGATTTCCATGATCTGGCCCCGAATTTTGTCCTCAATATCTTGGCGTTTATCGTCGTGTGCGAGGCTTTCTTCTGCATCCGCCCCCATTTCGGCCTATGGCTCAAGACTTTCAATGTCAAGCTGAAGGTGGTGCGCGGCACTCAGGCAGAGTGCGGAGGCACCATGGTGGGCAAGATGCCCAACGTCCTATGGCCCGAGGGATCCTTCGTGGAGTCCCTAAAGAGGTGGCAATCGGGGTGGTTTTACGTCACCAAGCCGCGCGACCCTGAATGGGTCGCAGCCCCCGAGTTCTGATCCGGACCCCCTACGCGGCTCGCCTCCTGGAAAGAGACGGGCCTGTCGTGGGGTAAAGAAGGAGAGCTGACCGGACTCCAAACATGCGTCCAAACCCTGGTGGACAAGAAGCTCAAACTTGTCAACGTAGTCGAGGTTATGCTCATCCGCCGGATCCTCCCGTGTCAAAAACGGGCTTTCAACCTATGGGAGTTCGACCCGGCGCAACACCGAACTCTAAGCAGGCTCTTCGACACAACGTACGAAGATGCCTGGAAGGTGCTTTTCAAGGGCGCCGAGGCCCCCGCATCCGCTACCGAGGATCGCGGATTCAGCACGCATTGTCGCGCTCGTGCGGTAAGCTGTATTTACCTTTTACAGGGTATTAGTTTTTCATAGTTTGACTCCATGAGGGATCTTAAGCTCCCTTACCTTTGACAGGATTGGCTGGAGACGTCCAGACAGATCAATTGTCCGGCTCCTTTGCCCGAAGGCCTAGCGGACGCTCACTTGGCGAAGCTGCTAGTTCCGGCACCCTATGTGGTGCCGGAGAAGAAGGCCAAGAAGAAGGCCACGGGGACTCGGAAGAGTGCCCGGCGCCCGGGGGTGTCGGATTCATCATCCGACGACTCCAAGATGCACTCCTCCCGTGAAGATGAGGAGGAGGAAGAAGAGACCTCTCCCCGTCCAGCGGGGGGAGAGAAGAAAAGGAAGGTCGCCCCAACTGGGGAGGCCGAAGGGTCCAAGAAGGGGAAAACCCTTCCTCCGGACGGCTCCACCAACGCCGACGACGGTGAAGAGGAGTGGCCGCACAGGGCCAGGCCCCTGGCGAGATCGTAAGTGTCCGGATACCAGAGTGATTCATAGTATTCTTCCATTGCACAGCTTTTCCTTATGTCGAACATATTTATGCAGTCCACCCAAAGACCGGCTCGATGTGTCGTCGAGCGGTTCCCTGGATTCGTCGGATGTGAATTCGCTTCCGACGGCTACCTTCCCCACCCTACGGACGATGCCGAGGTGCTGTCCCAACAGGTTCCAAGCCAGGAGGAGGTGGTCCTGGAGGTGCCACAAGGCGACCTCCCGGACTCCAGGCGCGAAGGGGATAAAACCCCCAAGGGCTCCGAGTCCGGCCTTGAGCCGGACACCACGCCGGCACCTTCAATGGTTCCGGACTCCAGTAGGCGGCCTCCTTCCAAGAGGGGCGAGCCTACCGAGCCGGTGACCTTCGCCCAACCGGAGGCACCGGACAATTTGCTGGAGACGCCTAACGGCGCCTCCATCGACGAGGAGCACCGTACTATTATGAGTGCGGTGATCCAGAAGGTTCAGTCCGCCAAGAGCGGACTGACTGAAGCCTGTGCCAGCCTTCTAACAGGCTTTGAGGTAGGTAAAGAATATGTAAAAATATTACCGCATAGACAGTAGCCCCTGATGCTCTGTTCGGCGTTCGGAAAGAAAAGCCGCATAGAGGATCTAATAATCGCAGGAGTCTAACATAATCAAGTCAATATGCGTATGCAGGCTTCGCTGCTGGCCTCTGCCGCACTGACTGCGGAGGTGGATACGCTGAAGCAGAACCTCGCGCGGTCGGAGAACGAGCTCGGCCATGCCAAGAGGCAACTTGAGGAGAAGGAAGGTAAGTAATACCTTGGGCAATTATATAGAGAAGATGTGGTTGCAAAAAATGACAGGATCAACGTGCTATTATAGGGGCTACGGCCGAGGTGGTAACCCTGAAGCAAGCGCTGTACGAGGCCGAAAACAAGGCGGCCGCGGAGCGCACGGAGAGAGAGAAGTAGGAGGCGCGGGTGGAGGAGGTGCAGAAAGAGCTCCAGGCTCTCGTGAAAAAACACGAGAGTTTGGAGCTTCACTCAAAGACGCAAGCGTCCGAGCTTGCGGCAGCCATCAAAAGCGCAAAGTCTGCCAAGGCCAAAGCCCAGAAATCCCTTAAAGAAATTGACGCGATGAAGAAGATAGCGGCGGGTAAGGCATTCATTATGCAAAGCAAGCACGTGAAAGTGAATTATTTGTTACTTACCCGAGTCCGGAGCTCTCGAGGAGCATTCGCAGATTTTCCCCACAGTGCGTCTGATGCTGCCGCCTACTACCAAGCCGAGGAGGGGAGCTCGATGGAGAAGGTGTTCTGGTCTCAGTATGCTGAGGCCGGACACCTGGTGCCTTTGAGCGACAAGCTGAAGCAGATGGTCGAGCTCCACAAGGTTGTCGAACAGGCCGTAAAGGGCCTCCTAGTTCGGCTGTGGCCTGGAGAGGCTCTGCCTAGGAGCTACTTCGGGCTAGTGAGGCGGCTGGTGGATGCCTGTCCACGGCTTGAAGTAATCAAGTGCTCCGTCTGCATCGAAGGTGCCCGTAGGGCGCTTGCCCGTGCTAAAGTGCACTGGGGCAAGATGGATGCGGAGAAGTTGGTGAAGGACGGGCCTCCGCCGGGCAAGGAGCATCATGTCCCGGAAGCGTATTATGAGGGTGTCCTGAAGGGTGCACGCCTTATAGTGGATGAATGCTCCAAAGATGTAATTTTTGAGTAATCTCGCATTTGTGATCCTGTATGCTAAAAAATTGTTCATATGCACTAAGCAACGCTTTTGAATTTAAAATATTACCTTCTGTGCGGCCATTTATCAAATTTGAGAGATGGCAAGTTGTCGGCTTCTGCCCCCATTCCACAAGTGCTGGGGTGTTCGGGATAAACATGAGCGCTCTTTTTCCCATTCTTGGGTCCTTCGAGGGAGGCGCTCAACACAACGAACAAGGCATCCGGACTATAATGCTTGAACACTCTCACTTAGCTATAGAATTCTATAATTTTAAATTTCGGCGAAGCCCCTAGTGTTCGGAAGACCGAGTTTGGGGCGCTATCCACGCCTAGGCCGAACAAACCCGACTCCTCGCTCTAAGCGGCATAAGTCTTTAGGGACTCGAAAACCTCTCGAACAGCGACGAGCTCTCGCCTCATCATGATAGTCAATTTTAGCTTTCTCTACTGAGGTGCTTAGCCCAGCTCAACTGGGGCACAATCTATTGGGGGACGTAGTAATTTCAAAAAATTTCCTACGCACACGCAAGATCATGGTGATGCATAGCAACGAGAGGGGAGAGTATGATCTACGTACCCTTGTAGATTGACAAGGCAAGCGTTGACACAACGTAGAGGAAGTAGTCGTATGTCTTCCCGATCCGACCGATCCAAGCACCGTTACTCCGGCACCTCCGAGTTTTTGCACACGTACAGCTCGATGATGATCCCCGGGCTCCGATCCAGAAAAGCTTCGGGGAGGAGTTCCGTCAGCACGACGGCGTGGTGACGATCTTGATGTTCTACCGGCGCAGGGCTTCGCCTAAGCACTGCAACGATATGACCGAGGTGGAATATGGTGGAGGGGGGCACCGCACACGGCTAAGGAACGATCACGAAGATTAACTTGTGTGTATAGGGGTGCCCCCTGCCCTTGTATATAAAGGAGCAAGGGGGAGGCCGGATGGCCCTATGGGGTGCGCCAAGGGAGGGGGGAGTCCTTCTCCTAGTGGGAGCAGGACTCCCCTTTCCTAGTCCAACTAGGAAAAGAGAGGGGGAAGGAAAGAGAGCGAGAGGGAGAGGGAAAGGGGGGCTGCGCCCCCCTCCTAGTCCAATTCGGACTCCCCATGGGGGGGGGGCGCCACCTCCTAGGCTGCAGCCCTCTCTCTCCCCTCAGGCCCACTAAGGCCCAATACTTCCCCCGGGGGGGGGGGGGTTCCGGTAACCCCTCCGGCACTCCGGTTTTCTCCGAAATCACCCAGAACAATTCCGGTGTCCGAATATAGCCATCCAATATATCAATCTTTATGTCTCGACCATTTCGAGACTCCTCGTCATGTCCGTGATCACATCCGGGACTCCGAACAAACTTCGGTACATCAAAAATGCATAAACTCATAATAACTGTCATCGTAACTTTAAGCGTGCGGACCCTACGGTTCGAGAACAATGTAGACATGACCGAGACACGTCTCCGGTCAATAACCAATAGCGGGACCTGGATGCCCATATTGGCTCCCACATATTCTACGAAGATCTTTATCGGTCAGACCGCATAACAACATACGTTGTTCCCTTTGTCATCGGTATGTTACTTGCCCGAGATTCGATCGTCGGTATCCAATACCTAGTTGAATCTCGTTACCGGCAAGTCTCTTTACTCGTTCCGTAATACATCATCTCACAACTAACATATTATTTGTAATGCTTCCAAGGCTTATGTGATGTGCATTACCGAGAGGGCCCAGAGATACCTCTCCGATGATCGGAGTGACAAATCCTAATCTCGAAATACGCCAACCCAACATGTACCTTTGGAGACACCTGTAGAGCTCCTTTATAATCACCCAGTTACGTTGTGATGTTTGGTAGCACACAAAGTGTTCCTCCGGCAAACGGGAGTTGCATAATCTCATAGTCATAGGAACATGTATAAGTCATGAAGAAAGCAGTAGCAACATACTAAACGATCGGGTGCTAAGCTAATGGAATGGGTCATGTCAATCAGATCATTCAACTAATGATGTGATCTTGTTAATCAGATGACAACTTCTTTGTCTATGGTTAGGAAACATAACCATCTTTGATTAACGAGCTAGTCAAGTAGAGGCATACTAGTGACACTCTGTTTGTCTATGTATTCAAACATGTATTATGTTTCCGGTTAATACAATTCTAGCATGAATAATAAACATTTATCATGGTATAAGGAAATAAATAATAACTTTATTATTTCCTCTAGGGCATATTTCCTTCAGTCTCCCGCTTGCACTAGAGTCAATAATCTAGATTACACAGTAATGATTCTAACACCCATGGAGCTTTGGTGCTGATCATGTTTTGCTCGTGGAAGAGGCTTAGTCAACGGGTCTGCAACATTCAGATCCGTATGTATCTTGCAAATCTCTATGTCTCCCACCTGGACTAGATCCCAGATGGAATTGAAGCGTCTCTTGATGTGTTTGGTTCTTTTGTGAAATCTGGATTCCTTTGCCAAGGCAATTGCACCAGTATTGTCACAAAAGATTTTCATTGGACCCGATGCACTAGGTATGACACCTAGATCAGATATGAACTCCTTCATCCAGACTCCTTCGTTTGCTGATTCCGAAGCAGCTATGTATTCCGCTTCACATGTATATCCCGCCACGACACTTTGTTTAAAACTGCACCAACTGACAGCTCCACCGTTTAATGTAAACACGTATCCAGTTTGCGATTTAGAATTGTCCGGATCAGTGTCAAAGCTTGCATCAACGTAACCGTTTACGATGAGCTCTTTGTCACCTCCATATACGAGAAACATATCCTTAGTCCTTTTCAGGTACTTCAGGATGTTCTTGACCGTTGTCCAGTGATCCACTCCTGGATTACTTTGGTACCTCCCTGCTAAACTTATAGCAAGGCACACATCAGGTCTGGTACACAGCATTGCACACATGATAGAGCCTATGGCTGAAGCATAGGGAACATCTTTCATTTTCTCTCTATCTTCTGTAGTGGTCGGGCATTGAGTCTTACTCAACTTCACACCTTGTAACACAGGCAAGAATCCTTTCTTTGCTTGATCCATTTTGAACTTCTTCAAAATTTTGTCAAGGTATGTGCTTTGTGAAAGTCCAATTAAGCGTCTTGATCTATCTCTATAGATCTTAATGCCCAATATGTAAGCAGCTTCACCGAGGTCTTTCATTGAAAAACTCTTATTTAAGTATCCTTTTATGCTATCCAGAAATTCTATATCATTTCCGATTAGCAATATGTCATCCACATATAATATCAGAAATGCTACAGAGCTCCCACTCACTTTCTTGTAAATACAGGCTTCTCCAAAAGTCTGTATAAAACCAAATGCTTTGATCACACTATCAAAGCGTTTATTCCAACTACGAGAGGCTTGCACCAGTCCATAAATGGATCGCTGGAGCTTGCACACTTTGTTAGCTCCCTTTGGATCTACAAAACCTTCTGGTTGCATCATATACAACTCTTCTTCCAAAAATCCATTCAGGAATGCAGTTTTGGCATCCATCTGTCAAATTTCATTATCCTAAAATGCGGCAATTGCTAACATGATTTGGGCAGACTTAAGCATCGCTACGGGTGAGAAGGTCTCATCGTAGTCAATCCCTTGAACTTGTCGAAAACATTTTGCGACAAGTCGAGCTTTGTAGACAGTAACATTACCGTCAGCGTCAGTCTTCTTCTTGAAGATCCATTTATTCTCAATTGCTTGCCGATCATCGGGCAAGTCAACCAAAGTCCATACTTTGTTCTCATACATGGATCCCATCTCAGATTTCATGGCTTCAAGCCATTTTGCGGAATCTGGGCTCACCATCACTTCTTCATAGTTCGCAGGTTCATCATGATCTAGTAGCATGACTTCCAGAACAGGATTACCGTACCACTCTGGTGCGGATCTCACTCTGGTTGATCTATGAGGTTCAGTAGTATCTTGTTCTGAAGTTTCATGATCATCATCATTAGCTTCCTCACTAACTGGTGTAGGCGTCACTGAAACAGTTTTCTGTGATGCACTACTTTCCAATAAGGGAGTAGGTATAGTTACCTCGTCAAGTTCTACTTTCCTCCCACTCACTTCTTTCGAGAGAAACTCCTTCTCTAGAAAGGATCCATTTTTAGCAACAAATATCTTGCCTTCGGATCTGTGATAGAAGGTGTACCCAACAGTCTCCTTTGGGTATCCTATGAAGACACATTTCTCCGATTTGGGTTCGAGCTTATCAGGTTGAAGGTTTTTCACATAAGCATCGCAGCCCCAAACTTTAAGAAACGACAACTTTGGTTTCTTGCCAAACCATAGTTCATAAGGCGTCGTCTCAACAGATTTCGATGGTGCCCTATTTAACGTGAATGCGGCCGTCTCTGAAGCATAACCCCAAAACGATAGCGGTAAATCAGCAAGAGACATCATAGATCGCACCATATCTAGTAAAGTACGATTACGATGTTCGGACACACCATTACGCCGTGGTGTTCCGGGTGGCGTGAGTTGCGAAACTATTCCGCATTGTTTCAAATGTACACCAAACTCGTAACTCAAATATTCTCCTCCACGATCAGATCGAAGAAACTTTATTTTCTTGTGACGATGATTTTCAACTTCACTCTGAAATTCTTTGAACTTTTCAAATGTTTCAGACTTATGTTTCATTAAGTAGATATACCCATATCTGCTTAAATCATCTGTGAAGGTGAGAAAATAACGATATCTGCCACGAGCTTCAACGTTCATTGGACCACATACATCTGTATGTATGATTTCCAATAAATCTGTTGCTCTCTCCATAGTACCGGAGAATGGCGTTTTAGTCATCTTGCCCATGAGGCACGGTTCGCAAGTACCAATTGATTCATAATCAAGTGGTTCCAAAAGTCCATCAGCATGGAGTTTCTTCATGCGCTTTACACCGATATAACCTAAACGGCAGTGCCACAAATAAGTTGCACTATCATTATCAACTCTGCATCTTTTGGTTTCAACATTATGAATACGTGTATCACTACTATCGAGATTCATCAAAAATAGACCACTCTTCAAAGGTGCATGACCATAAAAGATATTACTCATATAAATAGAACAACCATTATTCTCTGATTTAAATGAATAACCGTCTCGCATCAAACAAGATCCAGATATAATGTTCATGCTCAACGCTGGCACCAAATAACATTATTTAGGTCTAATACTAATCCCGAAGGTAGATGTAGAGGTAGCATGCCGACCGCAATCACATCGACTTTGGAACCATTTCCCACGCGCATCATCACCTCGTCCTTTGCCAGTGTTCGCTTAATCTGTAGTCCCTGTTTCGAGTTGCAAATATTAGCAACAGAACCAGTATCAAATACCCAGGTGCTACTGCAAGATCTAGTAAGGTACACATCAATAACATGCATATCACATATACCTTTGTTCACCTTGCCATCCTTCTTATCCGCCAAATACTTGGGGCAGTTCCGCTTCCAGTGACCAGTGTGCTTGCAGTAGAAGCACTCAGTTTCAGGCTTTGGTCCAGACTTAGGTTTCTTCACCTGAGCAGCAACTTGCTTGCTGTTCTTCTTGAAGTTCCCCTTCTTTTTCCCTTTGCCCTTTTTCTTGAAACTAGTGGTTTTGTTGACCGTCAACACTTGATGCTCCTTCTTGATTTCTACCTCCGCAGCTTTCAGCATTGCAAAGAGCTCGGGAATAGTCTTATTCATCCCTTGCATATTGTAGTTCATCACGAAGCTCTTGTAGCTTGGTGGCAGTGATTGGAGAATTCTGTCAATGATGCAATCATCTGGAAGATTAACTCCCAATTGAATCAAGTGATTATTATACCCAGACATTTTGAGTATATGCTCACTGACAAAACTGTTCTCCTCCATCTTGCAGCTATAGAACTTGTTGGAGACTTCATATCTCTCAATCCGGGCATTTGCTTGAAATATTAACTTCAACTCCTGGAACATCTCATATGCTCCATGATGTTCAAAACGTCATTGAAGTCCCGATTCTAAGCCGTAAAGCATGGCACACTGAACTATCGAGTAGTCATCAGCTTTGCTCTGCCAGACGTTCATAACATTTGGTGTTGCTCCAGCAGCAGGCCTGGCACCCAGCGGTGCTTCCGGGACGTAATTCTTCTGTGCAGCAATGAGGATAATCCTCAAGTTACGGACCCAGTCCGTGTAATTGCTACCATCATCTTTCAACTTTGCTTTCTCAAGGAACGCATTAAAATTCAACGGAACAACAACACGGGCCATCTATCTACAATCAACATAAATAAGCAAGATACTATCATGGACTAAGTTCATGATAAATTTAAGTTCAATTAATCATATTACTTAAGAACTCCCACTTAGATAGACATCCCTCTAATCTTCTAAGTGATCACGTGATCCAAATCAACTAAACCATAACCGATCATCACGTGAAATGGATTAGTCTTCAATGGTGAACATCATTATGTTGATCATATCTACTATATGATTCACGCTCGACCTTTCGGTCTCCATGTTCCGAGGCCATATCTGCATATGCTAGGCTCGTCAAGTATAACCCGAGTATTCTGCGTGTGGAAAACTGGCTTGCACCCGTTGTAGATGGACGTAGAGCTTATCACACCCGATCATCACGTGGTGTCTGGGCACGACGAACTTTGGCAACGGTGCATACTCAGGGAGAACACTTCTTGATAATTAGTGAGAGATCATCTTATAATGCTACCGTCAATCAACGCAAGATAAGATGCATAAAAGGATAAACATCACATGCAATCAATATAAGTGATATGATATGGCCATCATCATCTTGTGCTTGTGATCTCCATCTCCGAAGCACCGTCATGATCACCATCGTCACCGGCGCGACACCTTGATCTCCATCATAGCATCATTGTCGTCTCGCCAATCTTATGCTTCTACGACTATCGCTACCGCTTAGTGATAAAGTAAAGCATTACAGGGCGATTGCATTCCATACAATAAAGCGACAACCATATGGCTCCAACCAGTTGCCGATAACTCGGTTACAAAACATGATCATCTCATACAATAAAATTTAGTATCATGTCTTGACCATATCACATCACAACGTGCCCTGCAAAAACAAGTTAGACGTCCTCTACTTTGTTGTTGCAAGTTTTACGTGGCTGCTACGGGCTTAAGCAAGAACCAATCTTACCTACGCATCAAAACCACAACGATAGTTTGTCAAGTTGGTGCTGTTTTAACCTTCGCAAGGACCGGGCGTAGCCACACTCGGTTCAACTAAAGTTGGAGAAACTGTCACCCGCAAGCCACCTCTGTGCAAAGCACGTCGGGAGAACCGGTCTCGCGTAAGCGTACGCGTAATGTTGGTCCGGGCCGCTTCATCCAACAATACTGCCGAACCAAAGTATGACATGCTGGTAAGCAGTATGACTTATATCGCCCACAACTCACTTGTGTTCTACTCGTGCAAATAACATCAAACCATAAAACCTAGGCTTGGATGCCACTGTTGGGGAACGTAGTAATTTCAAAAAAATTCCTATGCACACGCAAGATCATGGTGATGCATAGCAACGAGAGGGGAGAGTATGATCTACGTACCCTTGTAGATCGACAACGCAAGTGTTGACACAACATAGAGGAAGTAGTCGTATGTCTTCCCGATCCGACTGATCCAAGCACCGTTACTCCGGCACCTCCGAGTTCCTAGCACACGTACAGCTCGATGACGATCCCCGGGCTCCGATCCAGCAATGCGTCGGGGAGGAGTTCCGTCAGCATGACGGCGTGGTGTCGACCTTGATGTTCTACCGGCGCAGGGCTTCGCCTAAGCACTGCAACGATACGACCGAGGTGGAATATGGTGGAGGGGGGCACCGCACACGGCTAAGGAACGATCACGAAGATCAACTTGTGTATAGGGGTGCCCCCCTGCCCCCGTATATAAAGGAGCAAGGGGGAGGCCGGCTAGCCCTATGGGGTGCGCCAAGGGAGGGGGGGAGTCCTTCTCCTAGTGGGAGCAGGACTCCCCTTTCCTAGTCCAACTAGGAAAAGAGAGGGGGAAGGAAAGAGAGCGAGAGAGAGAGGGAAAGGGGGGCTGCGACCCCCCTCCTAGTCCAATTCGGACTCCCCATGGGGGGGCGCCACCTCCTAGGCTGCAGCCCTCTCTCTCCCCTCAGGCCCACTAAGGCCCAATACTTCCCCCGACGGGGTTCCGGTAACCCCTCCGGCACTCCGGTTTTCTCTGAAATCACCCGGAACAATTCCGGTGTCCGAATATAGCCGTCCAATATATCAATCTTTATGTATCGACCATTTCGAGACTCCTCGTCATGTCCGTGATCACATCCGGGACTCCGAACAAACTTCGGTACATCAAAAATGCATAAACTTCGGTACGATCGGAGTGACAAATCCTAATCTCGAAATACGCCAACCCAACATGTACCTTTGGAGACACCTGTAGAGCTCCTTTATAATCACCCAGTTACGTTGTGATGTTTGGTAGCACACAAAGTGTTCCTCCGGCACACGGGAGTTGCATAATCTCATAGTCATAGGAACATGTATAAGTCATGAAGAAAGCAATAGCAACATACTAAACGATCGGGTGCTAAGCTAATGGAATGGGTCATGTCAATCAGATCATTCAACTAATGATGTGATCTCGTTAATCAAATGACAACTTCTTTGTCTATGGTTAGGAAACATAACCATCTTTGATTAACGAGCTAGTCAAGTAGAGGCATACTAGTGACACTCTGTTTGTCTATGTATTCACACATGTATTATGTTTCCGGTTAATACAATTCTAGCATGAATAATAAACATTTATCATGGGATAAGGAAATAAATAATAACTTTATTATTGCCTCTAGGGCATATTTCCTTCACAATCGCAGTAGTTCTCCTAGTGCTACCTTAGCCGATATGATGGAACGTAAGGTAGCAAAACATAGGAGCCGGGCAAACCCAACTATTTACCCAAGACATGATTCGGAGACGATGCATATAATGCTATAAGTTCAGGGTGCCGCACCTGGGAAAGTGTTCGAACTTCTCACACCATGTTGTGGGGTACTTAAGCCCCTGGCGTATTGGCCGTACCAAAGTGTATGGGTGCAACATGTCATTAATGAACATATATTCGTAAAAAAGAGGTGATGCAATAATAGACGAAAGCTATGCATTGTTTATTCTAAAAAAGCTGCGATTAAAGCAAAACGATACAAATAGTGAGATAAGCAAAAGATAGGACTATCAAATATGTCCTTTCCAGGGGCGAGCTGCGGAATGTTATGCGAAACAGGTATACTGCTCATTATAGAGACCACCTTAGAGTTCTGTAGTGCGGCGTAGCTTTCTGCTTCCCTTGTTGTATCGTTTGTGCGACAATTGTACTGCCAGACAAGCCTTCCGAAGAATGGAGTCCTGAAGATAAGAGAAAATTAAGAAATCGGCAGCCCCTAGTGCGGTTTAAGACACTTTTCGGGCGTGCCGTGATGGTGCCCCTCCCCCTGTGCCCGTGGTATTTCCAGAGCATAGTTATGTACGCGCAGCACTGGTTTCGCAAGTTCCCGAGGGCTGGGGTTGGGGCCGCATTGCTACGCTTTCTCTGAACGTGCCGGGTGGTCTTGGTGTAGGTTACTCCGGGCACGCTTGATGGTGCCCGGACGTTTAATGGCTGAACTAGAGAATTGCCTTGAGAGGCTGCTTTGTACTTCCGCTGCAATAGCCACCGTATGCTCCTCCGTTTGGAGAGAGCGTTTGGTGTTTCCATTAACCGTGATGAGGCCTCGAGGGCCTGACATTTTGAGCTTGAGGTATGCGTAGTGCGGTACCACATTGAATTTGGCAAATGCGGTTCGCCCGAGCAGTGTGTGATAGCCACTGTGGAACGGACTATGTCGAAGATTAACTCCTCGCTTCGGAAGTTATCCGGAGATCCTAAGACCACTTCAAGTGTAACTGAGCTTGTATAGTTGGCTTCTAGACCTAGTATGACGCCTTTAAAGGTCGTTCTGGTGGGTTTAATCCTTGAGGGATCGATGCCCATTTTCTGCACTGTATCCTGATAAAGCAGGTTCAGGCTGCTGCCGCTGTCCATAAGGACTCTAGTGAGGTGAAATCCGTCAATAATTGGGTCTAGAACCAATGTGGCAAATCCGCCATGACGGATGCTAGTGGGGTGGTCCCTTCGATCAAAAGTGATCGGGCAGGAAGACCATGGGTTGAACTTTGGGGCGACTGGCTCCATCGCGTATACGTCCCTTAGCACACGCTTCCGCTCACTCTTGGGGACGTGGGTTGCATATATCATGTTCACCGTCCGCACTTGTGGGGGAAAACCTTTCTGTCCACTGTGTTCGGCGGCCGGGGCTCCTCCTCGTCATCTCTATGCAGCCCCTTGTGTCTGCTTTCGGTTTTTAACTTGCCTGCCTGCTTGAACACCCAACAATCCCTGTTTGTGTGATTGGCTGGTTTTTCGGGGGTGCCATGTATCTGGCATGAGCGGTCGAGTATTCGGTCCAAACTGGACGGGCCCGGAGTATTTCTTTTGAATGGCTTTTTCCGCTGACCGGGTTTAGGGCCTTTGAATCCGGCATTAACTGCCGTATCCTCAGCATTGTCGCCGTTAACGCGGCGCTTTTGCTTGTTGCAACGTGACCTGCCACTGTTGTCCTTGGTATCCGAATTACCAGGGTTCTTGGTCATGTTATTGCTGCGAGCTAGCCAGCTGTCTTCTCCCGCGCAAAAGCGGGTCATAAGTGTCGTGAGGGCTGCCATAGATTTCGGCTTTTCCTGTCCTAGGTGCTGTGCAAGCCACTCGTCATAGATGTTATGCTTGAAGGTTGCTAAGGCCTCTGCGTCCAGACAGTCGACAATTTGATATTTCTTGGTTAGGAACCGTGTCCAGAATTGTCTGGCCGACTCCTCTGGCTGCTGAATTATGTGGCTTAGGTCATCGGCGTCTGGTGGTCGCACATAAGTGCCCTGGAAATTCTCGAGGAATGCGGCTTCCAGGTCCTCCCAACAATCAATTGATTCTGCTGGCAAGCTATTAAGCCAATGCCGAGCTGGTCCTTTAAGCTTGAGTGGGAGGTATTTGATGGCGTTTAAGTCATCACCCGGGCCATGTGGATATGAAGGAGATAGTCCTCGATCCATACCGCGGGATCTGTTGTGCCATCATATGATTCGATGTTCACGGGTTTGAAACCCTCGGGGATTTGATGATCCATTACTTCATCTGTGAAGCATAGTGGGTGTGCGGCGCCTCTATACTGGGCTATATCATGATGCAACTCAAACGAGCTTTGTCTACTGTGTTCAGCCTGGCCGGATTTACTATATCCGACGTGACGAGTACCGTCTCGTGCCGTGGGGCGCCCACGTGATCCGTAGATCGATCTTGTTTGCCTTGCCTTGTCCTCCAATATGTCTCGCAGGTCTGGCGCATTTTCCCATGCCTTAGTAGTTTTTCAGGGCGCCGGGGTGCAACTTGAGTGGAGGGCCGAGAGGCCTCTCTGTTGCGGCCACGGGGTGGCCGGTCGGCCGCATCATGCGCTGGTGATGTAGGTTTAAGTGCTTCCTCCTCTAATTGGGGTAGCAACCTGCGCTTTGGGTAGCTCTTGGAGGGGCGTTCGAGTTCATACTCTTCGGCAGCAAGGACTTCAGTCCATCTGTCGGCTAGCAAATCCTGATCAGCTCTAAGCTGTTGCTGCTTTTTCTTGAGGCTGTTCGCCGTGGCCATAAGCCTGCATTTGAAACGCTCTTGTTCGACGGGATCCTCCGGCATGACAAATTCGTCGTCGTCGAGGCTTGCCTCGTCTTCGGAGGGAGGCATATAATTATCGTCTCAACCTCTCTGTCTGCCGCTCTCTCATGAGCGCTGGTTTCTCTATCCTCCTGTGCTAAATCTTGCTGGAGGTGGTTGTCTTCGACACTGTCCGGGGTGTTATTATCCCCCGTGCCGGAATCACCGTTTTTGTTTTGGCGGGATTTAGAGCGGTGCCGCTGACGCCGGCGCTTAGGCTGCTTCTTGGAGGGGTCATCCTCTGCTGTTCCATCGCCATTGCCTTCTTTTGGGGTGTCCACCATGTATATATCATACAACGAGGTGGCTTTCCAGTGCCCTATAGGTGCTGGATCTTGATCGTCTCCTACATCGGCGTCCATACCGTCGATGTCTTCGGAGTCGAAGTCGAGCATGTCGGTTAAATCATCGACAGTGGCTACAAAGTGGGTGGTGGGTGGGCTTTGAATTTCTTCATCATCCGCATCCCAACCTTGCCGACTATAGTCCGGCCAGGGCTTTCCTGACAAAGAGAGAGACTTCAGTGAATTCAGAATATCGCCGAAGGGTGAGTGCTAAAAGATGTCCGTGGCGGTGAACTCCATGATTGGCGCTCAATCGGGTTCGATCGGTCGGGGCGCAGAGGGCTCGGAGTCCGGAGAGGAGTCCGGCTCCTTGGAGTCACGGGCTTCGCAGAGAATAGGCCTGGTGTTCGGCTCGATCGCCGTAGAGATTGCAGCCCCCGAGGCGGTGTCTAACCACCCATCCTCGGTTGGTGTGATCAGCTCCGAGCGAACACTTGTGCGGCCTCCAGGGCACTGCTCAGCGGCAGAGCTAAATCATGCCCATCGTGACAGTGCGGCGTGCTCGGCTGTGGCTCGAATCCGTCGAAGATCAAGTCTCCGCGGATGTCGGCCGTGTAGTTCAAACTTCCAAATCTGACCTGATGGCCAGGGGCGTAGCTTTCGATCTGCTCCAGATGACCAAGCGAATTGGCCCGCACTGCAAAGCCGCCGAATATGAAGATCTGTCCGGGGAGAAAAGTCTCACCCTGGATCGCATCGCTGTTGATGATTGGAGAAGCCACCGGGCCTAAAAGCGACGACACAGAGGAACTCTCAATGAAAGCACCAATGTCGGTGTCAAAACCGGCGGATCTCGGGTAGGGGGTCCTGAACTGTGCGTCTAGGTCGGATGGTAACAGGAGGCAGGGGACACAATGTTTTACCCAGGTTCGGGCCCTCTTGATGGAAGTAAAACCCTACGTCCTGCTTGATTAATATTGATGATATGGGTAGTATAAGAGTAGATCTACTACGAGATCAGAGAGGCTAAACCCTAGAAGCTAGCCTATGGTATGATTGTTGTCCGTCCTATGGACTAAAACTCCCCAGTTTATATAGACACCGGAGACGGCTAGGGTTACACAGAGTTGGTTACAATGGTAGGAGATCTACATATCCGTATCGCCAAGCTTGCCTTCCACGCCAAGGAAAGTCCCTTCTGGACATGGGACGAAGTCTTCAGTCTTGTATCTTCATAGTCCAGGAGTTCGGTCGAAGGTATAGTCCGGCCACCCGGACACCCCCTAATCCAGGACTCCCTCAACCCCATCGGTAGTTTTTCTTTTGTACACGCTCTCACAACATTTCTCTTTAGTTGTGAAGTAAATATTGGGTATGATCTGTTAATCCTTGAGATGCATTAGCATGTGTGTTAGTTTTCCTTTGTATTTGATGGAATGTTGTAACGGGGCAACCTTGGAGTAGGAATGAAAATGGAGTGGAAAGTTTCTGTTTTTCCGGAGAAAAAATGGAAACGGAGAGAAACCAACGTTTCATTTTGTTGGATTGCAACATCGAGCAAAACCAACGTTTAAATCACGTCTGTCGCATTCGTGTCTCACCCTCCTCCACGGTTCCACCCCACACGGTCGCTCGGCATGCCACTCACCGCAAACCGAGTATATGATAACTTTCCCGCCTGCTTGTTGATACGTCTCCAACGTATCTATAATTTTTGATTATTCCATGCTATTATATTATCCATCTAGGATGTTTTATATGCATTTATATGCAATTTTATATGATTATTGGGACTAACCTATTAACCTAGAGCCCAGTGACAGTTTATGTTTTTTCCTTGTTTTTTACTTTTACAGAAAAGGAATACCAAACGGAGTCCAATTGACGTGCCAATTTTGATGATTTTTTATGGACCAAAAGAAGCCCTCGAAGTAAAAGAGTTGGGTCAAAAGAGTCCCGAGCCGTCCACGAGGGTGCGCGGCACGCCCTACCCCCCTGGGCGCGTACCCCTATCTCGTCGCCGACGCCAAACATTACTATAAATACCCAAACCTCCAGAAAATAACCTAGATCGGGAGTTCCCCCGCCGCAAGCCTCTGTAGCCACCAAAAACCAATCGGGACCCTGTTCCGACACCCTGCCGGAGGAGGGAATTATCACCGGTGGCCATCTTCATCATCCCGGCGCTCTCCATGACGAGGAGGGAGTAGTTCAGCCTCGAGGCTGAGGCTATGTACCAGTAGCTATGTGTTTGATCTCTCTCTCTCTCTCTCTCTCTCTCTCTCTCGTGTTCTTAATATGGCAGGATCTTGATGTATGATACGTCTCCGTCGTATCTATAATTTTGGATTGTTCCATGCCAATATTATACAACTTTCATATACTTTTGGCAACTTTTTATACTATTTTTGGGACCAACATATTGATCCAGTGCCCAGTGCTAGTTCCTGTTTGTTGCATGTTTTTTGTTTTGTAGAAAATCCATATCAAATGGAGTCCAAACGGGATAAAAACTGACGAAGATTTTTTGGAATATATGTGATTTTTGGGAACAAGAATCAACACGAGACAATGCCCGAGGGGGCCACGAGGCAGGGTGCGCGCCTGAGGGGGTCAGGCGCGCCCTGGGCCCTCAAGCCCCCCCCCCCCGTAAGGCAGTTGGTGCCCTTCTTTCACCGCAAGAAATCCAATATCTGGATAAAAATCATGTCCAAAATTCAGCCCAATCATAGTTACGGATCTCCGGTAATTTAAGAAACGGTAAAGGGCAGAATCAAGAATGCATAAACAGAGAGAGACAGAAGGACAGATCCAATCTCGGAGGGGCTCTCGCCCCTCCGCCAGCATTGAAGCCATAGACCAGGGGGTAAACCTTTCTCCCATCTAGGGGGAAGGTCAAGGAAGAAGAAGACGGAGGGGGGCCCTCCCCCCTCTCTCCTGGTGGCGCCGGAACGCCGCCGGGGCCATCAACGTGTGACGGCGATCTACACCAACACCTCCATCATCTTCACCAACATCCTCATCACCTTCCCCCATCTATGTACAGTGGTCCACTCTCCCGCAACCCGCTGTATCCTCTACTTGAACATGGTGCTTTATGCTTCATATTATTATCCAATGATGTGTTGCCATCCTATGATGTCTGAGTAGATTTTCGTTGTCCTGTCGGTAATTGGTGAATTGCTATGATTGGTTTAATTTGCTTCTGGTTATGTTGCTGTCCTTTGGTGCTCATCATATGAGCGCGCGCGTGGATCACACCATAGGGTTAGTTGTATGTTGATAGGACTATGTATTGGAGGGCAGAGTGACAGAAGCTTCAACCTAGCATAGAAATTGATGCATACGGGATTGAAGGGGGATCAATATATCTTAATGCTATGGTTGGGTTTTACCTTAATGAACGTTGGTAGTTGCGTATGCTTGCTAATAGTTCCAATCATAAGTGCATAGAATTCCAAGTCAGGGGTGACATTCTAGCAATGGCCTCTCCCACATAAAACTTGCTATCGGGCTAGTAAAGTAGTCAATTGCTTAGGGGCAATTTCGCAACTCCTATCACCACTTTTCCACACTCGCTATACTAACTTTATTGCTTCTTTACCAAAGCAGCCCCTAGTTTTTATTTACGTGCTCTTTATATTCTTGCAAACCTATCCAACAACACCTACAAAGTACTTCTAGTTTCATACTTGTTCTAGGTAAAGTGAACATTAAGCGTGCGTAGAGTTGTATCGGTGGTCGATAGAACTTGAGGGAATATTACTTCTACCTTTAGCTCCTCGTTGGGTTCGACACTCTTACTTATAGAAAGAGGCTACAATTGATCCCCAATACTTGTGGGTTATTAAGGCCTTTTTCTAGCGCTATTGCCTGGGAGTTATAGCGTGGGGTGAATATTCTCGTGTGTGCTTGTTTGCTTTATCACTAAGTAATTTTTATTTTTGTGCTCTTGTTTTCTATCTTTAGTTATGGGTAGGAAACACAAAATACCAAAAAATATTACTGGTACCTACTGAACCAATGGTTAAAGAACCACTCAAAATCTATCACACTCCTGAAGATTTTTACTTGGATCATCTTTGATCCCTATGTGCTCGTGCTGAAACCCCAACTAGCTTAGTTGAGGGCAAATATTTAGATGAGCATGCTTGTTATGTGCAACACAACATATCTGAAAAAGGGAAACTTTTACTATATCAAATTCATCATTTTCAGTGCTATGCTTGGAATTTATGTGAAATATATGATTATACTTGTTGTTCTAAAGACCCTAAGAAACACATTCCTTACCAATATGGGTTTAGTGATAATGGAATCATATCTTCATATACTAAGGGTGTTTATAATTAATATGATGTTCAACAAATTGAAGAATTTGTTGCTTTTAGGGGTACTTGTGAAATTGCTTCGTTTATTGAAGAGTGTTATACTACTCTCTACAAATCTGAAAATTTGGCCATACTTAAATATTGCTATGATAATTATGCTTCTAATCCTTATATTAAACCATATATTGAGGACTCCTCCGTTGTCCAAGAGGAGATTAATATTTTGCAGGAGTTTATGGAAGAATAAATTAATGACTAATACATCTCCAACGTATCTATAATTTTTGATTGTTCCATGCTATTATATATTCTGTTTTTACTGTTTAATGGGATTATTTATACACTATTATATTATTTTTGGGACTAACCTATTAACCGGAGGCCCAGCCCAAATGGTTGTTTTTTTGCCTATTTCAGTGTTTCGCAGAAAAAGAATATCAAACGGAGTCCAAACGGAATGAAACCTTCAGGAGCGTGATTTTTGGAACAAATGTGATGCAAAGGACTTGGAATGGACGTCAAGCAACCAATGAGGAAGCCACGAGGCAGGGGAGCACGCCTACCCCCTATGCACGCCTTCCACCCTCGTGGGCCCCTCGTGGATGCACCGACCTACTTCTTCCACCTATATATACCTACGTACCCTGAAAACATCAGGGGGCGCCACGAAAACCTAATTCCACCGCCGCAACCTTCTGTACCCATGAGATCCCATCTTGGGGCCTTTTCCAGCGCTCCGCCGGAGGGGACATTGATCACGGAGGGCTTCTACATCAACAACATAGCCTCTCCGATGATGTGTGAGTAGTTTACCTCAGATCTTCGGGTCCATAGTTACTAGCTAGATGGCTTCTTCTCTCTCTTTGGATCTTAATACAAAGTTCTCCTCGATCTTCTTGGAGATCTATTCTATGTAATCTTCTTTTGCGGTGTGTTTGTTGAGATCCGATGAATTGTGGGTTTATGATCAAGATTATCTATGAACAATATTTGAATCTTCTCTGAATTCTTTTATGTATGATTGGTTATCTTTGCAAGTCTCTTCGAATTATCAGTTTGGTTTGGCCTACTAGATTGATCTTTCTTGCAATGGGAGAAGTGCTTAGCTTTGGGTTCAATCTTGCGGTGCTCGATCCCAGTGACAGCAGGGGAAACGACACGTATTGTATTGTTGCCATCGAGGATAAAAAGATGGGGTTTATATCATATTGCATGAGTTTATCCCTCTACATCATGTCATCTTGCTTAAAGCATTACTCCGTTCTTATGAACTTAATACTCTAGATGCATGCTGGATAGCGGTCGATGTGTGGAGCAATAGTAGTATATGCAGGCAGGAGTCGGTCTACTTGTCACGAACGTGATGCCTATATACATGATCATACCTAGATATTCTCATAACTATGCTCAATTCTATCAATTGCTCGACAGTAATTTGTTCACCCACCGTAATACTTATGCTATCTTCAGAGAAGCCACTAATGAAACCTATGGCCCCCGGGTCTATTTTTCATCATACAAGTTTCCAATCTATTTTATTTTGCAATCTTTACTTTCAATTTATATCATAAAAATACCAAAAATATTTATCTTTTTATTATTATCTCTATCAGATCTCACTCTTGCAAGTGGCCGTGAAGGGATTGACAACCCCTTTATCGCATTGGTTGTGAGGTTCTTATTTGTTTGTGTAGGTACGAGGTGACTCACGCGTGGTCTCCTACTGGATTGATACCTTGGTTCTCAAAAACTTAGGGAAATACTTACGCTGCTTTGCTGCATCACCCTTTCCTCTTCAAGGGAAAACCAACGCATTCTGAAGAGGTAGCAATGACATTGTGAGGTCATTGGATCAAAAAGATGTGGAGGAGACCGAAGAACAAAAGGAGGATGAGCAGATTGTTCACCCGTTCCCACCACCTAATGAGAGTAACTCTTTATCCCATATATTGTTTAATTTCCCTTCGAATCTACCGAAGGATGAATGCTATGATGATTGTTATGATCCCGTTGATTCTTTTGAAATATCCCTTTTTGATGATGCTTGCTATGCTTGTGGCCAAGATGCCAACATGAATTATGCTTATGGAGATGAACTTGCTATAGTTCCTTATGTTAAACATGAAATTGTTGCTATTTCACCCACGCATGATAGTCCTATTATCTTTTTAAATTCTCCCGATTACACTATATCAGAGAAGTTTGCACTTATTAAGGATTATATTGATGGGTTGCCTTTTACCATTGCACATGATAATTTTGATGACTATAATATGCATGTGCTTGCTGCTCGGACTTGCAATTATTATGAGAGAGGAACTACATCTCTGCCTCTTTATGTTTCTAACACGATAGAATTGCAAGAAACTGCTTATGCTATGTATTGGCCTTTACTTGATGTGCATGAATTGTTCTTGTATGACATGCCGATGCATAGGAAGAGAGCTAGACTTCATCATTGCTTGATACATGTTACTTTGTGCTCACTACTAAATTACAAATCATTGTTGATTCAAATTGGCTTTGATATACCTTGGGATCCGGGTGGATTCATTATTTGAGCACTATATGCCTAGCTTAATGGCTTTAAAGAAAGCGCTGCCAGGGAGACAACCTGGAAGTTTTAGAGAGTCATTTATTTCTGTTGATTTCTTTTATAAAGTTTAAAAACAAAAAAATAAAGAGGGGAACCCAAAACTTTTCAAAAAGGAAAGTGAAAGTGAGAGAGACAAGCATTGTTGAAGTGGGGGAGCTCCTTGAACTTTGTTCATGCTCACAGAAACTTTGTGAGTCTTAATTACTGAAACTTTTCAACAAAAATAATTATCCCCTAGTACAATTCCATTGTATTATACAAAAATAATGTGCCAAGATTTGCCTTTAGGATGCTTACATTGCTTGTTGGTTTGTGCGGTGCAAAACAGAAACTTTGGCTGTAGTGCACGATTTTACATTTTTTTACTAGAACGTCAAACAGTTCTTATATTTTTTGCACCGTCTTTCTATATTTTTTTATTTTTCCTAATTATTTCAGAATTTTTGGAGTACCAGAAGTATGGTGAATGTTCAGATTACTACAGACTGTCCTGTTTAAGACAGATTCTATTTTTGATGCATAGTTTGCTTGTTTTGATGAAACTATGAATTTCTATCAGTGCATTAAGCCATGGAAAAGTTATATTACAGTAGCTATAATGAAAAAAAATATGAATTGGTTTGCCAAAATACTTAGACTAGTGATTTTTTTATTATACTAACGGATCTTACCGAGTTTTCTGTTGAGTTTTGTGTGGATGAAGTGTTCGAAGATCGAGGAGGTCTTGATGTGAGTAGAAGGAGGAGAGGAAAGAGACCAAGATTGGAGATGCCCAAGGCACCCCAAGTAAATATTCAAGGAGACTCAAGCGTCTAAGCTTGGGGATGCCCCAGAAGGCATCCCATCTTTCTTCAACAAGTATTGGTGTGTTTTTGGATTCGTTTCGTTCATGCGATATGTACAAATCTTGGAGCGGCTTTTGCATTTAGTTTTCATTTTTATTTTATGAACCATGCTGGTATGAGATAGTCCATGGTTGATTTATAGAATGCTATTTGCACTTCACTTATATATTTTGAGTATGGCTTTATAGAATGCTTCATGTGCTTCACTTATATCATTTGAAGTTTGGATTGCCTGTTTCTCTTCACATAGAAAACTGCCATTTGTAGAATGTTCTTTTGCTTCACTTATATTCGTTAGAGCATGGGCATATCTTTTGTAGAAAGAATTAAACTCTCTTGCTTCACTTATATCTATTTAGAGAGATGACATGAATTGGTCATTCACATGGTTAGTCATAAAATCCTACATAAAACATGTAGATCACTGAATATGATATGTTTGATTCCATGCAGTAGTTTTGCGATATAAACATGGCGATATTAGAGTCATGCTAGTGGGTAGTTGTGGATTGTAGAAATACTTGTGTTGAATTTTGTGATTCCCGTAGCATGCACGTATGGTGAACCGTTATGTAACGAAGTTGGAGCATGCGGTATTTATTGATTGTCTTCCTTATGAGTGGTGGTCGGGGACGAGCGATGGTATTTTCCTACCAATCTATCCCCCTAGGAGAATGCGCGTAGTACTTTGTTTCGATGACTAATAGATTTTTGCAATAAGTATGTGATTTCTTTATGACTAATGTTGAGTCCATGGATTATATGCACTGTGACCCTTCCATCATTGCTAGCCTCTTCGATAATGTGCATTGCCCTTTCTCACCTCAAGAGTTGGTGCAAACTTCGCCGGTGCATCCAAACCCCGTCATATGATACGCTCTATCACACATAAGCCTCCTCAAATCTTCCTCAAAACAGCCACCATACCTACCTATCATGGCATTTCCATAGCCATTCCGAGATATATTGCCATGCAACTTCCATCATCATATACATGACTTGAGCATTCATTGCTATATTGCTTTGCATGATCGTAAGATAGCTAGCATGATGTTTTCATGGCTTGTCTATTTTTTGATGTCATTGCTACGCTAGATCATTGCACATCCCGGTACACCGCCGGAGGCATTCATATAGAGTCATATATTTGTTCTAGTATCGAGTTGTAATATTGAGTTTTAAGTAAATAAAAGTGTGATGATCATCATTATAAGAATATTGTCCCATGTGAGGTTATCAAAATAAAAGTGGCCAAAGAAGCCCCCCC